>NC_092726.1:97678446-98008747 GCF_047496885.1 Scyliorhinus torazame | reverse complement strand
CAAGATGATCTGCAATGGGGAGAGGCACACACCCAGCTGATCGTCAATGCGGGGATGCACACACCCAGCTGATCGGCAATGGGGGAAACACACACCCAGCTGATCGGCAATGGGGGTAAGCACACTACCAGCTGACCGGCAATGGGGGGAAGCACACTCCAAGATGATCTGCAATGGGGAGAGGCACACACCCAGCTGATCGGCAATGGGGGGACGGAAACTCCCAGCTGATCGGCAATGCGGGGATGGACACACCTTGCTGATCGGCAATGAGGGGAAGCACACTTCAAGATGATCTGCAATGGGGAGAGGCACACACCCAGCTGATCGTCAATGCGGGGAAGCACACACCCAGCTGATCGGCAATGGGGGGAAGGACAGGCCCAGCTGATCGGTAATGGGGGAAGCACACACTCAGCTGTTCGGCAATGGGGTGATTCATACACCCAGCTGTTCGGCAATGCGGGGAAGCACACTCCCAGCTGATCTGCAATGGGGGGAAGCACACACCCAGCTGATCGGCAATGAGGGGAAGGACACACCCTGCTGATCGGCTAGGGGGGAAGCACACACCCACCTGATCGGCAATGGGGGGAAGCACACACCCAGCTGATTCGCAATGCGGGGAAGGACACAACCAGCTGATCGGCAATGTGGGAAGGGCACACCCAGCTGATCGGCAATGGGGGGAAGGACACAACCAGCTGATCGGCAATGGGGGGAAGCACACACCCTGTTGATCGGCAATGGAGGGAAGCACACACCCACCTGATCGGCAATGGGAGGAAGCACACAACCAGCTGATCTGCAATGCGGGGAAGGACACACCCATCTGATCGGGAATGGGGAGGCACAAACCCAGCTGATCGGCAATGGGGGGAAGGACAGGCCCAGCTGAGAGGCAATGTGGGGAAGGAGACACCCAGCTGATCGGCAATGGGGTGAAGGACAGACCCAGCTGACCGGTAATGGGGGGAAGCACACACCCAGCTGTTCGGCAATGGGGTGATTCATACACCCAGCTGTTCGGCAATGCAGGGAAGCACACTCCCAGCTGATCTGCAATGGGGGGGAAGCTCACACCCAGCTGATCGGCAATGCGGGGTAGGACACTTCCAGCTGATCGGCAATGCGGTGAAGCACACACCCAGCTGATCGGCAATGGGGGGAAGGACACACCCAACTGATCGGCAATGCGGGGAAGGACACACCCAGCTGATCGGCAATGGGGGAAACACACACCCAGCTGATCGGCAATGGGGGTAAGCACACTCCCAGCTGACCGGCAATGGGGGGAAGCACACTCCAAGATGATCTGCAATGGGGAGAGGCACACACCCAGCTGATCGGCAATGGGGGGACGGAAACTCCCAGCTGATCGGCAATGTGGGGAAGGACACACCTAGCTGATCGGCAATGAGGGGAAGCACACTCCAAGATGATCTGCAATGGGGAGAGGCACACACCCAGCTGATCGGCAATGCGGGGAAGCACACGCCCAGCCGATCGGCAATGGGGGGAAGGACACACCTAGCTGATCGGCAATGAGGGGAAGGACACACCCTGCTGATCGGCTAGGGGGGAAGCACACACCCACCTGATCGGCAATGGGGGGAAGCACACAACCAGCTGATTCGCAATGCGGGGAAGGACACACCCAGCTGATCCGCAATGTGGGAAGGACACACCCAGCTGATCGGCAATGGGGGGAAGGACACACCCAGCTGATCGGCAATGGGGGGAAGCACACACCCTGTTGATCGGCAATGGGGGGAAGCACACACCCACCTGATCGGCAATGGGGGGAAGCACACAACCAGCTGATCTGCAATGCGGGGAAGGACACACCCATCTGATCGGCAATGGGGGAGGCACAAACCCAGCTGTTCAGCAATGGGGGGGAAGGACAGGCCCAGCTGATCGGCAATGTGGGGAAGGAGACACCCAGCTGATCGGCAATGGGGTGAAGGACAGACCCAGCTGATCGGTAATGGGGGAAGCACACACCCAGCTGGTCGGCAATGGGGTGATTCATACACCCAGCTGTTCGGCAATGCGGGGAAGCACACTCCCAGCTGATCTGCAATGGGGGGGAAGCACACACCCAGCTAATCGGCAATGTGGGGAAGCACACACCCAGCTGATCAGCAATGGGGGGTAGGAGAGACCGAGCTGATCGGCAATGGGGGGAAGCACACACCCAGATGATCGGCAATGGGGAGAAAGGACAGACCCAGCTGATCGGCAATGGGGGGAAGCACACACCCAGCTGATCGGCAATGGGGGGAAGGACACACCCAGCTCATCGGCAATGGGGGGATAGACACTGCCAGCTGATCGGCAATGTGGTGAAGCACACTCCCAGCTGATCGGCAATGGGGGGATTCACACACCCAGATGATCGGCAATGGGGGAAACACAGACCCAGCTGATCGGCAATGGGAGAAACACACACCCAGCTGATCGGCAATGGGGGGAAGGGCACACCCAACTGATCGGCAATGCGGGGTAGGACACACCCAACTGATCGGCAATGGTGGGAAGCACACACCCAGCTGATCGGCAATGTGGGGAAACACACACACAGCTAATCGGCAATGGGGGGAAGCACACACCCAGCTGATCAGCAATGGGGGGAAGGACAGACCGAGCTGATCGGCAATGGGGGGAAGCACACACCCAGCTGATTGGCAATGGGGAGAAAGGACACACCCAGCTGATCGGCAATGGGGGAAACACACACCCAGCTGATCGGCAATGGGGGTAAGCACACTCCCAGCTGACCGGCAATGGGGGGAAGCACACTCCAAGATGATCTGCAATGGGGAGAGGCACACACCCAGCTGATCGGCAATGGGGGGACGGAAACTCCCAGCTGATCGGCAATGTGGGGAAGGACACACCTAGCTGATCGGCAATGAGGGGAAGCACACTCCAAGATGATCTGCAATGGGGAGAGGCACACACCCAGCTGATCGGCAATGCGGGGAAGCACACACCCAGCCGATCGGCAATGGGGGGAAGGACACACCTAGCTGATCGGCAATGAGGGGAAGGACACACCCTGCTGATCGGCTAGGGGGGAAGCACACACCCACCTGATCGGCAATGGGGGGAAGCACACAACCAGCTGATTCGCAATGCGGGGAAGGACACACCCAGCTGATCCGCAATGTGGGAAGGACACACCCAGCTGATCGGCAATGGGGGGAAGGACACACCCAGCTGATCGGCAATGGGGGGAAGCACACACCCTGTTGATCGGCAATGGGGGGAAGCACACACCCACCTGATCGGCAATGGGGGGAAGCACACAACCAGCTGATCTGCAATGCGGGGAAGGACACACCCATCTGATCGGCAATGGGGGAGGCACAAACCCAGCTGTTCAGCAATGGGGGGGAAGGACAGGCCCAGCTGATCGGCAATGTGGGGAAGGAGACACCCAGCTGATCGGCAATGGGGTGAAGGACAGACCCAGCTGATCGGTAATGGGGGAAGCACACACCCAGCTGGTCGGCAATGGGGTGATTCATACACCCAGCTGTTCGGCAATGCGGGGAAGCACACTCCCAGCTGATCTGCAATGGGGGGGAAGCACACACCCAGCTAATCGGCAATGTGGGGAAGCACACACCCAGCTGATCAGCAATGGGGGGTAGGAGAGACCGAGCTGATCGGCAATGGGGGGAAGCACACACCCAGATGATCGGCAATGGGGAGAAAGGACAGACCCAGCTGATCGGCAATGGGGGGAAGCACACACCCAGCTGATCGGCAATGGGGGGAAGGACACACCCAGCTCATCGGCAATGGGGGGATAGACACTGCCAGCTGATCGGCAATGTGGTGAAGCACACTCCCAGCTGATCGGCAATGGGGGGATTCACACACCCAGATGATCGGCAATGGGGGAAACACAGACCCAGCTGATCGGCAATGGGAGAAACACACACCCAGCTGATCGGCAATGGGGGGAAGGGCACACCCAACTGATCGGCAATGCGGGGTAGGACACACCCAACTGATCGGCAATGGTGGGAAGCACACACCCAGCTGATCGGCAATGTGGGGAAACACACACACAGCTAATCGGCAATGGGGGGAAGCACACACCCAGCTGATCAGCAATGGGGGGAAGGACAGACCGAGCTGATCGGCAATGGGGGGAAGCACACACCCAGCTGATTGGCAATGGGGAGAAAGGACAGGCCCAGCTGATCGGCAATGGGGGAAGCACACACCCAGCTGATCGGCAATGGGGGGAAGGACACACCCAGCTGATCGGGAATGGGGGGATAGACACCGCCAGCTGATCGGCAATGTGGTGAAGCACAGTCCCAGCTGAACGGCAATGGGAGGATTCACACACACAGCTAATCGGCAATGGGGGAAACACAGACCCAGCTGATCGGCAATGGGGGAATCACACACCCAGCTGATCGGCAATGGGGGGAAGGACACACACAACTGACCGGCAATGCGGGGTAGGGCACACCCAACTGATCGGCAATGGGGGGAAGCACACACTCAGCTGATCGGCAATGGGGGAAACACACACTAGCTGATCCGCAATGGGGGTAAGCACACACCAAGCTGTTCGGCAATGCGGGGAAGCACACACCCAGCTGATCGGCAATGCGGGGAAGGACACAAACAGCTGATCGGTAATGCGGGGAAGAACACACCCAGCTGATCGGCAATTGGGGGAAGCACACTCCCAGCTGATCGGCGATGGGGGGTGAAGCACACTCCCAGATGATTTGCAATGGGGAGAGGCACACACCCAGCTGAGCGGCAATTGGGGGAAGGACGCAACTAGCTTATCGGCAATGGTGGGAAGCACACTCCCAGCTGATCGGCATTGGGGGGAAGCACATATCCAGCTGATCGGCAATGCGGGGAAGCACACACCCAGCTGATCGGCAATGCGGGGAAGGACACTTCCAGCTGATCGACAATGCGGGGAAGCACACACCCAGCTGATCGGCAATGGGGGGAAGGACACACCCAACTGATCGGCAATGCGTGGAAGGACACACCTAACTGATCGGCAAAGGGGGGAAACACACACCCAGCTGATCGGCAATGGGGGAAACACACACCCAGCTGATCGGCAATGGGGGTAAACACACTACCAGCTGATCGGCAATGGGGGGACGGAAACTCCCAGCTGATCGGCAATGCGGGGAAGGACACACCTAGCTGATCGGCAATGAGGGGAAGCACACTTCAAGATGATCTGCAATGGGGAGAGGCACACACCCAGCTGATCGGCAATGGGGGGACGGAAACTCCCAGCTGATCGGCAATGCGGGGATGCACACACCCAGCTGATCGGCAATGGGGGAAACACACACCCAGCTGATCGGCAATGGGGGTAAGCACACTACCAGCTGACCGGCAATGGGGGGAAGCACACTCCAAGATGATCTGCAATGGGGAGAGGCACACACCCAGCTGATCGGCAATGGGGGGACGGAAACTCCCAGCTGATCGGCAATGCGGGGAAGGACACACCCAGCTGATCGTCAATGCGGGGAAGCACACACCCAGCTGATCGGCAATGGGGGGAAGGACACACCTAGCTGATCGGCAATGAGGGGAAGGACACACCCTGCTGATCGGCTAGGGGGGAAGCACACACCCAGCTGATCGGCAATGGGGGGAAGGGCAGAATCAGCTGATCGGCAATGAGGGGAAGCACACACCCAGCTGATCGGCAATGCGGGGAAGGACACACCCAGCTGATCGGCAATGGGGGGAATGACACATCCAGCTGATCGGCAATGGGGGGAAGCACACACCCAGCTTATCGGCAATGGCGGAAGTGCAGAACCAGCTGATCGGCAATGGAGTGATGCATACACCCAGCTGTTCGGCAATGCGGGGAAGCACACACCCAGCTGTTCGGCAATGGGGTGATTCATACACCCAGCTGTTCGGCAATGCGGGGAAGCACACTCCCAGCTGATCGGTAATGGGGGGAAGCACACACCCAGCTGATCGGCAATGCGGGGAAGCACACATCCAACTGATCGGCAATGGGGGGAAGCACACACCCAGCTGATCGGCAATGCGGGGATGCACACACCCAGCTGTTCGGCAATGTGGGGAAACACACACCCAGCTAATCGGCAATGGGGGGAAGCATACACCCAGCTGATCAGCAATGGGGGGAAGGACAGACCGAGCTGCTCGGCAATGGGGGGAAGCACACACCCAGCTGATTGGCAATGGGGAGAAAGGACAGACCCAGCTGATCGGCAATGGGGGAAGCACACACCCAGCTGATCGGCAATGGGGGGAAGGACACACCCAGCTGATCGGCAATGGGGGGGATAGACACTGCCAGCTGATCGGCAATGTGGTGAAGCACACTCCCAGCTGATCGGCAATGGGGGGATTCACACACACAGCTGATCGGCAATGGGGGAAACACAGACCCAGCTGATCGGCAATGGGGGAAACACACACCCAGCTGATCGGCAATGGGGGAAAGGACACACACAACTGACCCGCAATGCGGGGTAGGGCACACCCAACTGATCGGCAATGGGGGGAAGCACACCCAGCTGATCGGCAATGGGGGAAACACACACTAGCTGATCCGCAATGGGGGTAAGCACACACCCAGCTGTTCGGCAATGCGGGGAAGCACACACCCAGCTGATCGGCAATGCGGGGAAGGACACACACAGCTGATCGGTAATGCGGGGAAGCACACACCCAGCTGATCTGCAATTGGGGGAAGCACACTCCCAGCTGATCGGCAATGGGGGGGTGAAGCACACTCCCAGATGATCTGCAATGGGGAGAGGCACACACACAGCTGATCGGCAATTGGGGGAAGGACGCACCTAGCTTATCGGCAATGGTGGGAATCACACTCCCAGCTGATCGGCATTGGGGGGAAGCACATATCCAGCTGATCGGCAATGCGGGGAAGCACACACCCAGCTGATCGGCAATGCGGGGAAAGACACACCCAGCTGATCTTAATGGTGGGAAGCACACACCCAGCTGATTGGCAATGCGGGGAAGCACACACCCAGCTGATCGGCAATACGGGGAAGGACACTTCCAGCTGATCGGCAATGCGGGGAAGCACACACCCAGCTAATCGGCAATGGGGGGAAGGACACACACAACTGATCGGCAATGCGGGGAAGGAGACACCTAACTGATCGGAAAAGGGGGGAAACACACACCCAGCTGATCGGCAATGGGGGAAACACACAATCAGCTGATCGGTGATGGGGGTAAGCACACTCCCAGCTGACCGGCAATGGGGGGAAGCACACTCCAAGATGATCTGCAATGGGGAGAGGCGCACACCCAGATGATCGGCAATGGGGGGAAGGACACACCTAGCTGATCGGCAATGAGGGGAAGGACACACCCTGCTGATCGGCTAGGGGGGAAGCACACACCCACCTGATCGGCAATGGGGGGAAGCACACACCCAGCTGATTCGCAATGCGGGGAAGGACACACCCAGCTGATCGGCAATGGGGGAAGGACACACCCAGCTGATCGGCAATGGGGGGAAGGACACACCCAGCTGATCGGCAATGGGGGGAATGACACATCCAGCTGATCGGCAATGGGGGGAAGCACACACCCAGCTTATCGGCAATGGCGGAAGTGCAGAACCAGCTGATCGGCAATGGGGTGATGCATACACCCAGCTGTTCGGCAATGCGGGGAAGCACACTCCCAGCTGATCGGCAATGGGGGGGACGCACACACCCAGCTGATCGGCAATGCGGGGAAGCACACACCCAGCTGATCGGCAATGGGGGGAAGCACACACGCAGCTGATCGGCAATGCGGGGATGCACACACCCAGCTGATCGGCAATGTGGGGAAACACACACCCAGCTAATCGGCAATGTGGGGAAGCACACACCCAGCTGATCAGCAATGGGGGGTAGGAGAGACCGAGCTGATCGGCAATGGGGGGAAGCACACACCCAGATGATCGGCAATGGGGAGAAAGGACAGACCCAGCTGATCGGCAATGGGGGGAAGCACACACCCAGCTGATCGGCAATGGGGGGAAGGACACACCCAGCTCATCGGCAATGGGGGGATAGACACTGCCAGCTGATCGGCAATGTGGTGAAGCACACTCCCAGCTGATCGGCAATGGGGGGATTCACACACCCAGATGATCGGCAATGGGGGAAACACAGACCCAGCTGATCGGCAATGGGAGAAACACACACCCAGCTGATCGGCAATGGGGGGAATGACACATCCAGCTGATCGGCAATGGGGGGAAGCACACACCCACCTGATCGGCAATGGGGGGAAGCACACACCCAGCTGATTCGCAATGCGGGGAAGGACACAACCAGCTGATCGGCAATGTGGGAAGGGCAAACCCAGCTGATCGGCAATGGGGGGAAGGACACAACCAGCTGATCGGCAATGGGGGGAAGCACACACCCTGTTGATCGGCAATGGAGGGAAGCACACACCCACCTGATCGGCAATGGGGGGAAGCACACAACCAGCTGATCTGCAATGCGGGGAAGGACACACCCATCTGATCGGGAATGGGGAGGCAGAAACCCAGCTGATCGGCAATGGGGGGAAGGACAGGCCCAGCTGAGAGGCAATGTGGGGAAGGAGACACCCAGCTGATCGGCAATGGGGTGAAGGACAGACCCAGCTGACCGGTAATGGGGGGAAGCACACACCCAGCTGTTCGGCAATGGGGTGATTCATACACCCAGCTGTTCGGCAATGCAGGGAAGCACACTCCCAGCTGATCTGCAATGGGGGGGAAGCTCACACCCAGCTGATCGGCAATGCGGGGTAGGACACTTCCAGCTGATCGGCAATGCGGTGAAGCACACACCCAGCTGATCGGCAATGGGGGGAAGGACACACCCAACTGATCGGCAATGCGGGGAAGGACACACCCAGCTGATCGGCAATGGGGGAAACACACACCCAGCTGATCGGCAATGGGGGTAAGCACACTCCCAGCTGACCGGCAATGGGGGGAAGCACACTCCAAGATGATCTGCAATGGGGAGAGGCACACACCCAGCTGATCGGCAATGCGGGGAAGCACACTCCCAGCCGATCGGCAATGGGGGGAAGGACACACCTCGCTGATCGGCAATGAGTGGAAGGACACACCCTGCTGATCGGCTAGGGGGGAAGCACACAGCCACCTGATCGGCAATGGTGGGAAGCACACACCCAGCTGATCGGCAATAGGGGAACACACACTAGCTGATCGGCAATGGGGGTAAGCACACACCCAGCTGTTCGGCAATGCGGGGAAGCACACACCCAGCTGATCGGCAATGCGGGGAAGGACACACACAGCTGATCGGTAATGCGGGGAAGCACACACCCAGCTGATCGATAATTGTGGGAAGCACACTCCCAGCTGATCGGCAATGGGAGGGGAAGCACATTCCCAGATGATCAGCAATGGGGAGAGGCACACACCCAGCTGATCGGCAATTGGGGGAAGGTCGCACCTAGCTTATCGGCAATGGGGGGGAAGCACACTCCCAGCTGATCGGCAATGGGGGGAAGCACATATCCAGCTGATCGGCAATGCGGGGAAGCACACACCCAGCTGATCGGCAATGCGGGGAAGGACACACCTTGCTGATCGGCAATGCGGGGAAGCACACACCCAGCTGATCGGCAATGGGGGGAAGGACCCACCCAACTGATCGGCAATGCGGGGAAGGACACACGCAGCTGATCGGCAATGGGGGAAGCACACACCCAGCTGATCGGGAATGCGAGGAAGGACACACCCAGCTGATCGGCAATGGGGGAAGGACAAACCAAGCTGATCGGCAATGGGGGGGAAGGACACACCCAGCTGATCGGCAATGGGGGGAAGCACACACCAAGCTGATTCGCAATGCGGGGAAGGACACACCCAGCTGATCAGCAATGGGGGAAGGCACACAGCCAGCTGATCGGCAGTGGGGAAAGGACAGACCCAGCTGACGGCAATGGGGGGAAGCACACTCCCAGCTAATCGGCAATGGGGGGAAGCACACTCCCAGATGATCTGCAATGGGTAGAGGCACACACCCAGCTGATCGGCAAAGGGGGGAAGGAAACTCCCAGCTGATCGGCAATGTGGGGAAAGACACACCCAGCTGATCGGCAATGCGGGGTAGCACACACCCAGCTGATCGGCAATGGAGGGAAGGACACACCTAGCTGATCGGCAATGGGGGGAAGCACACACCCTGCTGATCGGCAATGGGGGGGAAGGACACACCCAGCTGATCGGCAATGGGGGGAAGCACACACCAAGCTGATTCGCAATGCGGGGAAGGACACACCCAGCTGATCAGCAATGGGGGAAGGCACACAGCCAGCTGATCGGCAGTGGGGAAAGGACAGACCCAGCTGACGGCAATGGGGGGAAGCACACTCCCAGCTAATCGGCAATGGGGGGAAGCACACTCCCAGATGATCTGCAATGGGTAGAGGCACACACCCAGCTGATCGGCAAAGGGGGGAAGGAAACTCACAGCTGATCGGCAATGTGGGGAAAGACACACCCAGCTGATCGGCAATGCGGGGTAGCACACACCCAGCTGATCGGCAATGGAGGGAAGGACACACCTAGCTGATCGGCAATGGGGGGAAGCACACACCCTGCTGATCGGCAATGGGGGGAATCACACACCCACCTGATCGGCAATGGGGGTAAGCACACACCCAGCTGATTCGCAATGCGGGGAAGGACACACCCAGCTGATCGGCAATGTGGAAAGGCACACAACCAGCTGATCGGCAATGGGGGGAAGGACACACCCAGCTGATCAGCAATGGGGGGTAGGAGAGACCGAGCTGATCGGCAATGGGGGGAAGCACACACCCAGATGATCGGCAATGGGGAGAAAGGACAGACCCAGCTGATCGGCAATGGGGGGAAGCACACACCCAGCTGATCGGCAATGGGGGGAAGGACACACCCAGCTCATCGGCAATGGGGGGATAGACACTGCCAGCTGATCGGCAATGTGGTGAAGCACACTCCCAGCTGATCGGCAATGGGGGGATTCACACACCCAGATGATCGGCAATGGGGGAAACACAGACCCAGCTGATCGGCAATGGGAGAAACACACACCCAGCTGATCGGCAATGGGGGGGAAGGACACACCCAGCTGATCGGCAATGGGGGGAAGCACACACCTAGCTGATTCGCAATGCGGGGAAGGACACACCCAGCTGATCGGCAGTGGGGAAAGGACAGACCCAGCTGACGGCAATGGGGGGAAGCACACTCCCAGCTGATCGGCAATGGGGGGAAGCACACTCCCAGATGATCTGCAATGGGTAGAGGCACACACCCAGCTGATCGGCAAAGGGGGGAAGGAGACTCCCAGCTGATCGGCAATGTGGGGAAAGACACACCCAGCTGATCGGCAATGCGGGGTAGCACACACCCAGCTGATCGGCAATGGAGGGAAGGACACACCTAGCTGATCGGCAATGCGGGGAAGCACACACCCAGCTGATCGGCAATAGGGGAACACACACTAGCTGATCGGCAATGGGGGGAAGCACACACCCAGCTGATCGATAATTGTGGGAAGCACACTCCCAGCTGATCGGCAATGGGAGGGGAAGCACATTCCCAGATGATCAGCAATGGGGAGAGGCACACACCCAGCTGATCGGCAATTGGGGGAAGGTCGCACCTAGCTTATCGGCAATGGGGGGGAAGCACACTCCCAGCTGATCGGCAATGGGGGGAAGCACATATCCAGCTGATCGGCAATGCGGGGAAGCACACACCCAGCTGATCGGCAATGCGGGGAAGGACACACCTTGCTGATCGGCAATGCGGGGAAGCACACACCCAGCTGATCGGCAATGGGGGGAAGGACCCACCCAACTGATCGGCAATGCGGGGAAGGACACACGCAGCTGATCGGCAATGGGGGAAGCACACACCCAGCTGATCGGCAATGCGAGGAAGGACACACCCAGCTGATCGGCAATGGGGGAAGGACAAACCAAGCTGATCGGCAATGGGGGGGAAGGACACACCCAGCTGATCGGCAATGGGGGGAAGCACACACCTAGCTGATTCGCAATGCGGGGAAGGACACACCCAGCTGATCAGCAATGGGGGAAGGCACACAGCCAGCTGATCGGCAGTGGGGAAAGGACAGACCAAGCTGACGGCAATGGGGGGAAGCACACTCCCAGCTGATCGGCAATGGGGGGAAGCACACTCCCAGATGATCTGCAATGGGTAGAGGCACACACCCAGCTGATCGGCAAAGGGGGGAAGGAAACTCCCAGCTGATCGGCAATGTGGGGAAAGACACACCCAGCTGATCGGCAATGCGGGGTAGCACACACCCAGCTGATCGGCAATGGAGGGAAGGACACACCTAGCTGATCGGCAATGGGGGGAAGCACACACCCTGCTGATCGGCAATGGGGGGATGCACACACCCACCTGATCGGCAATGGGGGTAAGCACACACCCAGCTGATTCGCAATGCGGGGAAGGACACACCCAGCTGATCGGCAATGTGGAGAGGCACACACCCAGCTGATCGGCAATGGGGGGAAGGACACACCCAGCTTATCGGCAATGGGGGTAAGCACACACCCAGCTGATCGGCAATGGGGGGAAGGGCAGACCCAGCTGATCGGCAATGAGGGGAAGTTTACACCCAGCTGATCGGCAATGCGGGGAAGGACACACCCAGCTGATCGGCAATGGGGGGAAGCACACTCCCAGCTGATCGGCAATGGGGGGAAAGACACACCCAGCTGATCGGCAATGAGGGGAAGGACACACCCAGCTTATCGGCAATGGGGGCAGCACACTCCCAGCTGATCGGAAATGCGGGGAAGGACACACCCAGCTAATCGGCAATGGGGGGAAGCACACACCCAGCTGATCGGCAATGGGGGGAAGCAAACACCCAACTGATCGGCAATGGGGGGAAGGACACACCCAGCTGATCGGCAATGGTGGGGAAGGACAGACCAAGCTAATCGGCAATGCGGGGAAGCACACACCCAGCTGATCGGCAATGGGGGGAAGCACACACCCAGCTGATCGGCAATGGGGGGAAGCACACATCCAGCTGATCGGCAATGCGGGGAAGCACATACCCAGCTGATCGGCAATGCGGGGAAGGACACACCCAACTGATCGGCAATTGGGGTAAGCACACACCCAGCTGATCGGCAATGGGGGTAGGCACACACCCAGCTGATTGGCAATGATTGGAAGGACACACCCAGCTGATCGGCAATGGGGGGAAGCACACACGCAGCTGATCGGAAATGCGGGGAAGGACACACCCAGCTAATCGTCAATGGGGGGAAGCAAACACCCAACTGATCGGCAATGGGGGGACGGACACACCCAGCTGACCTGCAATGGTGGGGAAGGACAGACCAAGCTAATCGGCAATGCGGGGAAGCACACACCCAGCTGATCGGCAATGGGGGGAAGCACACACCCAGCTGATCGGCAATGGGGGGAAGCACACACCCAGCTGATCGGCAATGCGGGGAAGGACACAACCAGCTGATCGGCAATGGGGGGAAGGACAAACCCAGCTGATCGGCAATGGGGGGAAGGACACACCCAGCTGATCGGCAATGGGGGGAAGGACACACCCAGCTGATCGGCAATGGGGGAAAGCCCACTCCCAGCTGATCGGCAATGCGGGGAAGCACGCGCCCAGCAGTTTTCAATGGGGGGAAGGACACACACAGCTGATCGGCAATGGGGGGAAGCACACACCCAGCTGATCGGCAATGGGGGGAAGGACACACGCAGCTGATCGGCAATGGGGGAAGCACACACCCAGCTGATCGGCAATGCCGGGAAGGACACACCCAGCTGATCGGCAATGGGGGAAGGACAAGCCCAGCTGATCGGCAATGGTGGGAAGGACACACCCAGCTGATCGGCAATGGGGGGAAGGACTCACCCAGCTGATCGGCAATGGGGGACTCCCAGCTGATCGGCAATGGGGGGAAGCACACACCCTGCTGATCGGCAATGGGGGGAAGCACACACCCAGCTGATTCGCAATGCGGGGAAGGACACACCCAGCTGATCGGCAATGGGGGAAGGCACACACCCAGCTGATCGGCAGTGGGGAAAGGGCAGACCCAGCTGACGGCAATGGGGGGAAGCACACTCCCAGCTGATCGGCATTGGTGGGAAGCACACTCCCAGATGATCTGCAATGGGTAGAGGCACACACCCAGCTGATCGGCAATGGGGGGAAGGAAACTCCCAGCTGATGGGCAATGCGGGGAAGGAAACTCCCAGCTGATGGGCAATGCGGGGAAGCACACACCCAGCTGATCGGCAATGGAGGGAGGGACACACCTAGCTGATCGGCAATGGGGGGAAGGACACACCCTGCTGATCGGCAATGCGGGGAAGGACACACCCAGCTGATCGGCAATGTGGAAATGCACACTCCCAGCTGATCGGCAATGGGGGGAAAGACACACCCAGCAGATCGGCAATGAGGGGAAGGACACACCCAGCTGTTCGGCAATGGGGGAAGCACACTCCCAGCTGATCGGCAATGTAGGGAAGGACACACCCAGCTGATAGGCAATGGGGGGGAAGGACACACCCAGCTGATCGGCAATGGGGGGAAGCACACACCCAGCTGATCGGCAATGGGGGAAAGCAAACACCCAACTGATCGGCAATGGGGGGAACGTCACATCCAGCTGATCGGCAATGGGGGGAAGCACACTCCCAGCTGATCGGCAATGGGGGGAAAGACACACCCAGCTGATCGGCAATGAAAGGAAGGACACACCCAGCTGATCGGCAATGGGGGAAGCACACTCCCAGCTGATCGGCAATGCGGGGAAGACACACCCAGCTGATATGCAATGGGGGGGTAGGACACACCCAGCTGATCGGCAATGGGGGGAAGCACACACCCAGCTGATCGGCAATGGGCGGAAGCAAACACCAAGCTGATCAGCAATGGGGGGAAAGACACACCCAGCTGATCGGCAATGAGGGGAAGGACACACCCAGCTGATCGGCTATGGCGGAAGTACACTCCCAGCTGATCGGAAATGCGGGGAAGGACACACCCAGCTGATCGGCAATGGGGGGAAGCAAACACCCAACTGCTCGGCAATGGGGGGTAGGACACACCCAGCTGATCGGCCATGGTGGGGAAGGACAGACCAAGCTAATCGGCAATGCGGGGAAGCACACACCCAGCTGATCGGCAATGGGGGGAAGCACACACCCAGCTGATCGGCAATGGCGGGAAGCACACATCCAGCTGATCGGCAATGGGGGGAAGCTCCCACCCAGCTGATCGGAAATGGGGAGAAGCACACATCCAGCTGATCGGCAATGGGGGGAAGCACACACCCAGCTGATCGGCAATGAGGGGAAGCCAACACCCAGCTGATCAGCAATGGGGGGAAGCACACTCCCAGCTGATAAGCAATGGGGGGATGCACACACCCCGCTGATCGGCCATGCGGAGAACCGCACACCCAGCTGATCGGCAATGGGAGGAAGGACAGACGCAGCCGATCGGCAATGGGAGGGAAGGACAGACCCAGCTGAACGGCAATGCCGTGAAGCACACACCCAGCTGATCGGCAATGAGGGGAAGCACATTGCCAGCTAATCGGAAATGGGGGTAAACACACTCCCAGATGATCTGCAATGGGGGGAAGCAGACTTCCTGCTGATCGGCAATGGGGGGAAGGACAGACCCAGCAGATTGTCAATGGGGGGAAGGACACACCCAGCTGATCGGCAATGGGGGGTAGCACACTCCCAGCTGATGAGCAATGGGGGAAGGACAGACCCAGCTGATTCGCAATGCGGGGAAGGACACACCCAGCTGATCGGCAATGGGGGAAGGCACACACCCAGCTGATCGGCAGTGGGGAAAGGGCAGACCCAGCTGACGGCAATGGGGGGAAGCACACAACCAGCTGATTGGCATTGGTGGGAAGCACACTCCCAGATGATCTGCAATGGGTAGAGGCACACACCCAGCAGATCGGCAATGCGGGGAAGGACACACCCAGCTGATCGGCAATGCGGGGAAGCACACACCCAGCTGATCGGCAATGGAGGGAGGGACACACCTAGCTGATCGGCAATGGGGGGAAGGACACACCCTGCTGATCGGCAATGGGGGGAAGCACACACCCAGCTGATTCGCAATGCGGGGAAGGACACACCCAGCTGATCGGCAATGTGGAAATGCACACACCCAGCTTATCGGCAATAGGGGGAAGCACCCACCCAGATGATCGGCAATGGGGGGAAGGGCAGACCCAGCTTATCGGCAATGAGGGGAAGTTTACACCCAGCTGATCGGCAATGCGGGGAAGGACACTCCCAGCTGATCGGCAATGGGGGGAAAGACACACCCAGCTGATCGGCAATGAGGGGAAGGACACACCCAGCTGTTCGGCAATGGGGGAAGCACACTCCCAGCTGATCGGCAATGCGGGGAAGGACACACCCAGCTGATAGGCAATGGGGGGGAAGGACACACCCAGCTGATCGGCAATGGGGGGAAGCACACACCCAGCTGATCGGCAATGGGGGAAAGCAAACACCCAACTGATCGGCAATGGGGGGAACGTCACATCCAGCTGATCGGCAATGGGGGGAAGCACACTCCCAGCTGATCGGCAATGGGGGGAAAGACACACCCAGCTGATCGGCAATGAGGGGAAGGACACACCCAGCTGATCGGCAATGGGGGAAGCACACTCCCAGCTGATCGGCAATGCGGGGAAGGACACACCCAGCTGATAGGCAATGGGGGGGTAGGACACACCCAGCTGATCGTCAATGGGGGGAAGCACACACCCAGCTGATCGGCAATGGGGGGAAGCAAACACCAAGCTGATCGGCAATGGGGGGAAAGACACACCCAGCTGATCGGCAATGAGGGGAAGGACACACCCAGCTGATCGGCTATGGCGGAAGTACACTCCCAGCTGATCGGAAATACAGGGAAGGACACACCCAGCTGATCGGCAATGGGGGGAAGCACACACCCAGCTGATCGGCAATGGGGGGAAGCAAACACCCAACTGATCGGCAATGGGGGGAAGCACACATCCAGCTGATCGGCAATGGGGGGAAGCTCACACCCAGCTGATCGGAAATGGGGAGAAGCACACATCCAGCTGATCGGCAATGGGGGGAAGCACACACCCAGCTGATCGGCAATGAGGGGAAGCCAACACCCAGCTGATCAGCAATGGGGGGAAGCACACTCCCAGCTGATAAGCAATGGGGGGATGCACACACCCCGCTGATCGGCCATGCGGAGATCCGCACACCCAGCTGATCGGCAGTGGGAGGAAGGACAGACGCAGCCGATCGGCAATGGGAGGGAAGGACAGACCCAGCTGAACGGCAATGCCGTGAAGCACACACCCAGCTGATCGGCAATGAGGGGAAGCACATTGCCAGCTGATCGGAAATGGGGGTAAACACACTCCCAGATGATCTGCAATGGGGGGAAGCAGACTTCCCGCTAATCGGCAATGGGGGGAAGGACAGACCCAGCAGATTGTCAATGGGGGGAAGGACACACCCAGCTGATCGGCAATGGGGGGTAGCACACTCCCAGCTGATCAGCAATGGGGGAAGGACAGACCCAGCTGATCGGCAATGGGGGTAAGGACACACGCAGCTGATCGGCAATGGGGGGAAGCACACATCCAGCTGATCGGCAATGGGGGGAGGCACACTTCCAGCTGATCGGCAATGCGGGGAAGCATACTCCCAGCTGATTGGCAATGTGGGGAAGTACACACCCAGCTGTTCGGCAATGCTGGGAAGCACAGTCCCAGCTGATCGGCAATGCGGGGAATGACAGACCCAGCTGTTCAGCAATGCGGGGAAGCACACACCCAGCTGATCGGCAATTGGCGGAAATCACACAACCAGCTGATCGGCAATGGGGGGAGTCTCACACCCAGCTAATCGGCAATGGGGGGAAGGACAGACCCAGCTGATCGACAATGGGGTGAAGCACACACCCAGCTGATCGGCAATTGGGGGAAGCATACATCCAGTGGATCGGCAATGGGGGCAGGCACACACCCAGCTGATCGGCAATGCGGGGAGGCACACTCCCAGCTGATCGGCAATGGGGGGATGGACATGCCCAGCTGTTCGGCAATGGGGGGAAGGACACACCCAGCTGATCGGCAATGGTGGGGAAGTACAGACCCAGCTAATGGGCAATGCGGGGTAGGACAGACCCAGCTGATGGGCAATGCGGGGAAGCACACTCCCAGCTGATCGGCAATGGGGCGAAGCATACTCCCAGCTGATCGGCAATGCGGGGAAGCACATACCCAGCCGATCGGCAATGGGGGGAGGGACACAACCAGCTGATCGGCAATGGGGGGAAGGACAGACCCAGCTGATCGGCAATGGGGGAATGGACACACTCAGCTGATCGGCAATGGGGGGAAGCACACTCCCAGCTTATCGGCAATGCGGGGAAGCACACTCCCAGCTAATCGGCAATGCGGGAAGCACATACCCTGCTGATCAGCAATGGGGGGTAGCACACACCCAGCTGATCGGCAATGCGGGGGAGCACACACCCAGCTGATCGGCAATGGGGGGAAGAACACACACAGCTGATCGGCAATGGGGGGAGTCTCACACCCAGCTGATCGGCAATGGGGGGAAGGACAGACCCAGCTGATCGACAATTGGGGGAAGCACACATCCAGCTGATCGGCAATGGGGGGAGGCACACTCCCAGCTGATCGGCAATGCGGGGAAGCACACTCCCAGCTGATCGGCAATGCGGGGAAGTACACACCCAGCTGATCGACATTGCGGGGAAGAAAACACCCAGCTGATCGGCAATGGGGGGAAGGACAGACCCAGCTGATCGGCAATGGGGTGAAGCTCACACCCAGCTGATCGGCAATGGGGAGAAGCACACATCCAGCTGATCGGCAATGGGGGGATGCACACACCCACATGATCGGCAATGAGGGGAAGCACACACCCAGCTGATCAGCAATGGGGGGAAGCACACTCCCAGCTGATAAGCAATGGGGGGATGCACACAACAAGCTGATCGGCCATGCGTGGAACCACACACCCAGCTGATCGGCAATGGGAGGGAAGGACAGACCCAGCTGAACGGCAATGCGGGGAAGCACACACCCAGCTGATCGGCAATGAGGGGAAGCACACACCCAGCTGATCAGCAATGGGGGGAAGCACACTCCCAGCTGATAAGCAATGGGGGGATGCACACAACAAGCTGATCGGCAATGCGGGGAACCACACACCCAACTGATCGGCAATGGGAGGGAAGGACAGACCCAGCTGAACGGCAATGCGGGGAAGCACACACCCAGCTGCTCGGCAATGAGGGGAAGCACACTCCCAGCTGATCGGCAATGAGGGGAAACACACTCCCAGACGATCTGCAATGGGGGGGAGGACACACACAGCTGATCGTCAATGGGGGGAAGCACACTCCCAGCTGATCGGCAGTGCGGGGAAGGACAGACCCAGCTGATCGGCAATGTGGGGGAGCACACACTCAGCTGATCGGCAATGGGGGGAAGGACACACACAGCTGATCGTCAATGGGGGGAAGCACACTCCCAGCTGATCGGCAGTGCGGGGAAGGACAGACCCAGCTTTTCCGCAATGGGGGGAAGCACTCTCCCAGCTTTTCGGCAATGGGGGGAAGCATACTCCCAGCTGATCGGCAATGGGGAGAAGCACACACTCAGCTGATCGACAATGCGGGGAAGGACACACCCCGCTGATCGACAATGGGGGGGAGGACACACCCAGCTGATCGGCCATGCGGGGAACCACACACCCAGCTGAACCGCAATGGGACGAAAGACAGACCCAGTTGATCGGCAATGGGAGGGACGGACAGACCCAGCTGAACGGCAATGCGGGGAAGCACACACCCAGCTGATCAGCAATGAGGGGAAGCACACTCCCAGCTGATCGGCAATGGGGGAAACACACTCCCAGCTGACCTGCAATGGGGGGAAGCACATCCCAGCTGATCGGCAATGGGGGGAAGGACAGACCCAGCAGATCGGCAATGGGGGGAAGGATACACCCAGCTGATCGGCAAAGGGGTTAGCACACTCCCAGCTGATCGGCAATGGGGGAAGGACAGACCCAGCTGATCGGCAATGGGGGGAAGGACACAAGCAGCTGATCGGCAATGGGGGGAAGCACACATCCAGCTGATCGGCAATGGGGGGAGGAACACTTCCAGCTGATCGGCAATGCGGGGAAGCACGCTCCCAGCTGATCGGCAATGCGGGGAAGCACACACCCAGCTGATCGGCAACTGGGGGAAACACACAACCAGCTGATCGGCAATGGGGGGAGTCTCACACCCAGCTGATCGGCAATGGGGGGAAGGACAGACCCAGCTGATCGACAATGGGGGGAAGCACACACCCAGCTGATCGGCAATTGGGGGAAGCACACATCCAGCTGATCGGCAATGGGGGAGGCACACTCCCAGCTGATCGGCAATGCGGGGAAGCACACACCCAGCTGATCGGCAATGCGGGGAAGTACACACCCAGCTGATCGACAATGCGGGGAAGGACACACCCAGCTGATCGGCAATGGGGGGAAGGACAGACCCAGCTGAACGGTAATGGGGTGAAGCTCACACCCAGCTGATCGGCAATGGGGAGAAGCACACATCCAGCTGATCGGCAATGGGGGGATGCACACACCCAGCTGATCGGCAATGGGGGGAAGCACACTCCCAGCTGATAAGCAATGGGGGGATGCACACAACAAGCTGATCGGCCATGCGGGGAACCACACACCCAGCTGATCGGCAATGGGAGGGAAGGACAGACACAGCTGAACGGCAATGCGGGGAAGCACACACCAGGCTGATCGGCAATGAGGGGAAGCACACACCCAGCTGATCAGCAATGGGGGGAAGCACACTCCCAGCTGATAAGGAATGGGGGGATGCACACAACAAGCTGATCGGCCATGCGGGGAACCACACACCCAGCTGATCGGCAATGGGAGGGAAGGAAAGACCCAGCTGAACGGCAATGCGGGGAAGCACACACCCAGCTGATCGGCAATGAGGGGAAGCACACTCCCAGCTGATCGGCAATGGGGGGAAACACACTCCCAGACGATCTGCAATGGGGGGAAGCACACTCCCAGCTGATCGGCAATGGGGGGGAGGACACACCCAGCAGATCGGCAATGGGGGGAAGGACACACACAGCTGATCGGCAATGGGCGGTAGCACACTCCCAGCTGATCGGCAATGGGGGAAGGACAGACCCAGCTGATCGGCAATGGGGGGAAGGACACACGCAGCTGATCGACAATGGGGGGAAGCACACATCCAGCTGATCGGCACTGGGGGGAGGCACAATTCCAGCTGATCGGCAATGCGGGGAAGCATACTCCCAGCTGATCGGCAATGCGGGGAAGTACACAGCCAGCTGTTCGGCAATGCTGGGAAGCACACTCCCAGCTGAACTCCAAAGCGGGGAATGACAGACCCAGCTGTTCAGCAATGCGGGGAAGCACACACCCAGCTGATCGGCAATTGGGGGAATCTCACAACCAGCTGATCGGCAATGGGGGGAGTCTCACACCCAGCTGATCGGCAATGGGGTGAAGGACAGACCCAGCTGATCGACAATGGGGGGAAGCACACACCCAGCTGATCGGCAATTGGGGGAAGCTTACATCCAGCTGATCGGCAATGGTTGGAAGCACACTCCCAGCTGATCGGCAATGCGGGGAAGGACACACCCAGCTGATCGGCAATGTGCGGAATGACAGACCCAGCTGATTGGCAATGGGAGGGAAGGACACACCCAGCTGATCAGCAATGGGAGGAAGGATAGACCCAGCTGATCGGCAATGGGGGGGAAGCACACACCCAGCTATCGGTAATGCGGGGAAGCACACACCCAGCTGATGGTCAATGGGGGGAAGCACACACCCAGCTGTTCAGCAATGGGGGGAAGCACACACGCAGTTAATCGGCAATGGGGGAAGCACACTCCCAGCTGATCGGCATTGCGGGGAAGGACACACCCAGCTGATCGGCAATGGGGGGGGAAGGACACACCCAGCTGATCGGCAATGGGGGGCAGCACAGACAGCGGATCGGCAATGGGGGGAAGCACATACCCAGCTAATCGGCAATGCGGCGAAGGACAGGCGCAGCTGATCGGCAATGGGTGCAAGGACAGACCCAGCTGATCGGCAATGGGGGGAAGCACACTCCCAGCTGATCGGCAATGCGGGGAAGGACACACCCAGCTGATTGGCAATGCGGGAAGCACACACCCAGCTGATCGGCAATGGGGGAAAGCACTCTCCCAGCTTTTCGTCAATGGGGGGAAGCACACTCCCATCTGATCGGCAATGCGCGGAAGCGCACACGCAGCTGATCGGCAATGGCGGGGAAGGACACACCCAGCTGATCGGAAAGTGGGGGAAGGACATACTCAGCTGATCGGTAATGCGGGGAAGCACACACCCAGCTGATCGGTAATTGGGGGAATCACGCAACCAGCTGATCGGCAATGGGGGGAGTCTCACACCCAGCTGATCTGCAATGGGGGCAAGGACACACCCAGCTGATCGGCAAGGGGGGCGGGGTAAAGACAGACCCAGCTGTTCGACAATGCAGGGAAGGACAGACCCAGCTGATCGGCAATGCGGAAAGAACAGACCCAGCTGATTGGCAATTGGGGGGAAGGACACACCCAGCTGATCGGCAATGGGGGGGAAGCACACACCCAGCTGTTCGGCAATGGGGGGAAGCACACACGCAGCTGTTCGGCAATGGGGGGAAGCACACACGCAGCTAATCGGCGATGCGGGGAAGGATACACCCAGCTGATCGGCAATGGGGGGGAAGGACACACCCAGCTGATCGGCAACGGGGGCAGCACACACAGCTGATCGGCAATGGGGGGAAGCACACACCCAGCTGATCGGCAATGCGGGGAAGGACAGACCCAGCTGATCGGCAATGGGTGGAAGCACACTCCCAGCTGATCAGCAATGCGGGGAAGGACACACCCAGCTGATCGGCAATGGGGGGGAAGCACACACCCAGCTGTTCGGCAATGGGGGGAAGCACACACGCAGCTGTTCGGCAATGGGGGGAAGCACACACGCAGCTAATCGGCGATGCGGGGAAGGATACACCCAGCTGATCGGCAATGGGGGGGAAGGACACACCCAGCTGATCGGCAACGGGGGCAGCACACACAGCTGATCGGCAATGGGGGGAAGCACACACCCAGCTGATCGGCAATGCGGGGCAGGACAGACCCAGCTGATCGGCAATGGGTGGAAGCACACTCCCAGCTGATCAGCAATGCGGGGAAGGACAGACCCAGCTGATCGGCAATGGGGGGAAGCACACTCCCAGCTGATCGGCAATGCGCGGAAGCGCACACACGGCTGATCGTCAATTGGGGAGAAGGACACACCCAGCTGATCGGAAAGGGGGGGAAGGTCAGACTCAACTGATCGGCAATGCGGGGAAGCACACACCCAGCTGATCGGCAATGGGGGTAAGCAAACTCCCAGCTGATCGGCAATGTGGAGAATGACAGACCCAGCTGTTCAGCAATGCGGGGAAGCACACACCCAGCTGATCGGCAATTGGGGGAATCACACAACCAGCTGATCGGCAATGGGGGGAGTCTCACACCCAGCTGATCGGCAATGGGGGGAAGGACAGTCCCAGCTGATCGACAATGGGGGGAAGCACACACCCAGCTGATCGGCAATTGGGGGAAGCTTACATCCAGCTGATCGGCAATGCGGGGAAGTACACACCCAGCTGATCGGCAATGCGGGGAAGTACACACCCAGCTGTTCGGCAAAGCGGGGAAGGACACACCCAGCTGATCGGCAATGGGGGAAAGCACTTCCCAGCTTTTCGGCAATGTGGGGAAGCACACTCCCAGCTGATCGGCAATGCGCGGAAGCGCACACCCAGCTGATCGGCAATGGCGGGGAAGGACACACCCAGCTGATCGGAAAGTGGGGGAAGGACATACTCAGCTGATCGGCAATGCGTGGAAGCACACACCCAGCTGATCGGTAATTGGGGGAATCACGCAACCAGCTGATCGGCAATGGGGGGGAGTCTCACACCCAGCTGATCGGCAATGGGGGTAAGAACAGACCCAGCTGATCGACAATGGGGGGATGCACACACCCAGCTTATCGGCAATTGGGGGAAGCACACATCCAGCTGATCGGCAATGGGGGAGGCACACTCCCAGCTGATCGGCAATGCGCGGAAGCGCACAACCAGCTGATCGGCAATGGCGGGGAAGGACACACCCAGCTGATCGGAAAGTGGGGGAAGGACATACTCAGCTGATCGGCAATGCGTGGAAGCACACACCCAGCTGATCGGTAATTGGGGGAATCACGCAACCAGCTGATCGGCAATGGGGGGAGTCTCACACCCAGCTGATCGGCAATGGGGGGAAGGACAGACCCAGCTGATCGACAATGGGGGGATGCAGACACCCAGTTTATCGGCAATTGGGGGAAGCACACATCCAGCTGATCGGCAATGAGGGGAGGCACACTCCCAGCTGATCGGCAATGCGGGGAAGCACACTCCCAGCTGATCGGTAATGCGGGGAAGTACACACCCAGCTGTTCGGCAATGCGGGGAAGGACACACCCAGCTGATCGGCAAGGGGGGCGGGGTAAAGACAGACCCAGCTGTTCGACAATGCGTGAAGGACACACCCAGCTGATCGGCAATGTGGGGAAGGACAGACCCAGCTGATTGGCAATGCTGGGAAAGACACACCCAGATGATCGGCCATTGGGGGAGTCACACCCAACCACCGATAGGTCCTCGTGGTAATGCAGAATGGTAAATCAGGGTGAGGCTGGTCTCTTTAACCTGCAGTGCGAGGAGAGAGATGTCGAGTGGGTGGGGATTCCTCTCAGGATTTAATGAATTGAAGAACTGAACTAAAGGGAACTTTCAGCACATTTTTGAACTGCTGCCTGAACTGAGTCTGTGTCACGGCGTAAATCGCAGTGTTTGTGCAGCAGCTCAGGAGCTGCAGCATGAAGCCCAATTCCAGAACATAATAATCTAATGTTATAGACCGATACCACAGAAGCCACATCCGCCACCATATAGAATAAACCATTACTGTTGACCATAACAGGATGAAATTGGCGGAGATAATGAAGAGTACAATGATGGATTTCCTCCGACTCTCCATCTCTGGGTCTCTGGGACTGTGCCCACTGCTGTGAGCCCGGAGTCTCCTGCGGGCCCTGCTGCTCAGGACAATGTGTCTGACGGTGAGAACATTGAGCAGCAGAATCAGGGCGAATGGAACACACGGGGTTAGAATGTGGTGGAGGAACTCGATTGGTCCCCAGACCGGAGAGTACACAACATCCATTGTGACATCACAAAACCAGGGGATGTTCTGCAGCCAATACCTAGCGTTCATCATAAACCCCCAGGAAATGTCCTTCAAACAGCTCAGCACAGCCACTGTTCCCAGAACCACAGCCGCAGTTTTCTCGCTGCAATATTTACTTTTCAGCTTCGGGCAGCAAATGGCCACAAATCGATCAAAGGTGAAAGTGACGGTGAACCAGACAGAACAGTCAGTGGCTGCATAAAGCAAGGCGGCGTGGATATTACAGACGGGGATGTACCACAGGAACAAAAAGTGTTCATCAAATACAATGGGGATGTGCCTCAATATCAGGTCGAGAATAACGACCAGTAGATCCCCCACTGCCATGGCCAACAGGTAACAAGTCACACATTTGGACAGCCCACAGTTTCTTCTCTTCAGGATCACCATTGTGATGAGGTTCACTGAGAGGAAGGGTAATACACAATGAAATTATACATCAGCCTGGGAAAGACATCACAAGTATGGTCGGCGTGGGGTTGAGGAAGTCAAATAAATATATACAAATACACACACTCACACACACACAGAGACAGTAACACTTACACACACACACACTCACACTCACACACAGAAACAGTAACACACTCACACACATACACTAATACACACACAGAGATAGAGACAGTAACACACTCACACTCACACAGACGCTAACACACACACACAGACACTAACACACACACACACATACACAGATACACACACAGATAGATACAGTAACACTCACACTCACAGACACTAACACACATACAGAGACAGTAACACACACACACAGACACTGACACACACACACAGAAACAGTAAACACACTCACACACACAGACACTAACACACTCACACACTCAGACACTAACATGATACACACATACAGAGACAGTAAAACACTCGCACATACATTAACGCACACACACACACACAGACAGTAATACACACACTCACACAGACACTAACACACACACATAGACAGAGACAGTAAAACACTCACACATACATTAACACACACACACACGCGCACACAGAGACAGTAATACACTCACACTCACACAGACACTAACACACACACATATACAGTAGGACACTCACACACACAGTCAGAGACAGTAATACACTCACACTCACACATACATTAACACACACACGCATACAGAGGCAGTAATACACTCACACAGACACTAACACACATACTCACACACACAGAGACAGTAATACACTCACACTCACACAGACACTAACACACACATAGAGACAGTAATACACTCACACCCATACAGACATTGACACACACTCACACACACATACAGATACAGTAATACACACAAACATACAGAGACATAAATACCCTCACACTCACACAGACACTGTCGCACTCACACAGACACTAACACACTCACACACAGACATACAGTAATTCACTCACACACACAGACAGAGACAGTAATAGTCACACACATACAGAGACAGTAATGCACTCACACAGACACTAGCACACACACACATACATATAGTAGCACACTCACACACAGACAGACAGAGACAGTAATACACTCACACACACATACAGGGACAGGAAGACACACGCACACATACAGAGATAGTAATACACTCACTCACACAGACAGAGACAGTAATACGCTCACACAGACACTAACACACATACACACACACACACAGAAACCGTAATGCACTCACACTCACACAGACACTAACACACTCACACACATATACAGAGACAGTAATACACTCACACAGACACTAACACTCGCACACACACAGAGACAATAATACACTCACACACAAAGGCACTAATCCACACTCACAAAGACACGCATGTACACACTCACACATGCAGACACAAATACATACACTCACTGACACAGATGCACTAATACAAACACACACAGAAACAGAGACACGAATACACACACTCAAATACATACAGAGACACGAATACACACACACTGACACGCAGAGACACTAATATAAATTCACAGACACACACACTAATACACACACTAATACACAGACACACACAGACACTAATACGCACACAGACACTAATACACACACTCATTGACACATAGAGAAAGAAATATGCACACTCACAGACACGCACTGACACTAATACACACTCACGTACACTCAGACACTAATAAATACACTCACAGGCACAGAGACAATAATACACACACACACAGACGCTGATACACAGAAACACTAATACACACATTCACACACAGAGAGACACGGACACACACACACAGACACAGAGACAACAACACACAGACACACAGACTAACACTAATACACACTCACAGACACACTGCGACACTAATACACACACTCACACACAGATACACTAATACACACAATCACTGACTCACACAGACACTAATACATGCAGACACAGACACACAGAGACACGAATATACACACAATGAAACTAATAGACTAATTCACAGCCCCACAGAAATCCACCAATGCACACATTCACTCTCACACACACAGACACTAATACACACTCTCAGACACACAGATACACTAATACACACACGCACTGACACGCAGAGACACTATACATACTCAAGACACACACACACGCACAGTAATACACGCACTCTCACACACAAACACTAATGCAGACACACACACACAGACAGTAATACACACACTCACAGACACACACAGGGATACAAATACACACTGACACAGAGACAGTAATGCAGACACTCACAGCCTCACACACAAACACAAATATACACACTCACAGACACAGAGAGACACTAATACACACTCACAGACACCCAGAGACACTAATTCACACACAGAAATACACAGATACACTGATACATAAATTCAAACACACAGGGACACTAATACACACAATCACACTCAGACACGAATACACACATTCACAGACATACAGAGACACTAATACACACACTCTCTAACACATAGAGACACTAATATATACACTTACATACACAGAGACATTAAAACACACACACAGATACAATGATACACACATAGGGACAATAATAAACACTATCTCAGACTGACACAGTCACTAGCACACACACTCACACACAGAGACACTAATGCACTCACCCACAGACACACAGAGACACTAATACACACACTTAGATACACACAGATACACTAATACACACACTCACAGACACACACAGACACTAATACACACTCTTACAGACACACAGAGACACTAATACACACACTCGCAGACACACAGAGACACTCTTACACACTCGCAGACACACAGAGACACTAATACACACATTCGCAGACACACAGATACACTAATACACACACTCGCAGACACACAGAGACACTCATACACACACTCGCAGACACACAGAGACACTAATACACACACTCACAGACACACAGAGACACTAATAAACACACTCGCAGACACAGACACCAATACACGCACACATAGATGCACACTGGCACTAATACACACACACACTAACGCGCACACACAGATACAAATGCACACACTCACTGATACAGAGGGACAAAAGTACGGACACTCACAGACACAGGAAGACTCTAATGCACACACGCACACACAAACAGCGACAGTAATACACACACACAGACACTGATACACACTCTCAGACACACAGATACAGTAGTACACTGCTCAAAGACAGACAGAGACATGAAGAAACACACTCACAAACACAGACACTAATGCACACATTCTCACGCACACACAGACACTCACAGGTACACTAACACATTCAGAAACGCAGACACACACAGACTGTAATACACACTCTGACGGACACACACGGACACAGATAAACACACTCACAGACACACGGAGACTCTTCTGCACACACGCACACACACATACAGACACTAATACACACACTCACAGACACACGGAGACTCTAATGCACACACTCACACACACAGACACGAATAGACACACTCACAGACACACGGAGACTCTAATGCACACACTCACACACACAGACACTAATACACACACTCATAGACACACAGAGACTCTAATGCACACACGCGCACACACATACAGACACTAAAACACACAATCACAGACGCACCTAGACTCTAATGCACACACGCGCACACACATACAGACACTAATACACACACTCACAGACACACGGAGACTCTAATGCACACACTCACACACACAGACACGAATAGACACACTCACAGACACACGGAGACTCTAATGCACACACTCACACACACAGACACTAATACACACACTCATAGACACACAGAGACTCTAATGCACACACGCGCACACACATACAGATACTAATACACACAATCACAGACGTACAGAGACTCTAATGCACACACGCGCACACACATACAGGCACTAATACACACACTCACAGACACACGGAGACTCTAATGCACACCCACAGACAGACAGTAATACACACACTAACAGACACACAGAGATACTGTCATGTGAGAGTACCTGTAAGAAATGGGTGTTTATAAATGGGTATGTATATAAATATCTGTAGTGAGAGTTCCTTTGAGAAATGGGTGTTTATTACTGCAGTGCTGTCAGAGAGTGAACATAGAACATAGAAAATACAGCACAGAACAGGCCCTTCGGCCCACGATGTTGTGCCGAACCTTTGTCCTGGATTAATCATGGATTATCATGAATTTACAGTGCACAAGGAGGCCATTCGGCCCATTGAGTCTGCACTGGCTCTTGGAAAGAGCACCCTACCCATAGTCAGCACCTCCACCCAACACTAAGGGCAATTTTAGACACGAAGGGCAATTTATCATGGTCAATCCACCTAACCTGCACATCTTTGGACTGTGGGAGGAAACCGGAGCACCCGGAGGAAACCCACGCAGACACGGGGAGCATGTGCAGACTCCACACAGACAGTGACCCAAGCCGGAACCGAACCTGGGACCCTGGAGCTGTGAAGTAATTGTCCTATCGACAATGCTACCGTGCTGCCCTTAAGAACAAATAAATCTACACTGTATCATTTTACCGTAATCCATGTACCTATCCAATAGCTGCTTGAAGGTCCCCAATGTTTCCGACTCAGCTACTTCCACAGGCAGTGCATTCCCTGACCCCACTACTCTCTGGGTAAAGAACCTACCTCTGATATCCCTCCGATATCTTCCACCATTCACCTTAAATTTATGTCCCCTTGTAATGGTTTGTTCCACCCGGGGAAAAAGTCTCTGACTGTCTACTCTATCTATTCCCCTGATCATCTTATAAACCTCTATCAAGTCACCCCTCGCCCTTCTCCGTTCTAAAGAGAAAAGGCCTTGCACCCTCAACCTTTCCTCGTAAGACCTACTCTCCATTACAGGCAACATCCTGGTAAATCCCCTTTGCACCTTTTCCAAACCTTCCACATCCTTCCCAAAATGAGGCGACCAGAACTGTACACAGTACTCCAAAAGTGGCCTTACCAAAGTTTTGTACAGCTGCATCATCACCTCACGGCTCTTAAATTCAACCCCTCAATTAATGAACGCAAGCACACCATAGGCCTTCTTCACAGCTCTATCCACTTGAGTAGCAACTTTCAAAGATGTATGAACAAAGATCCCAAGATCTCTCTGCTCCTCCACATTGCCAAGAACCCTACCGTTAACCCTGTATTACGCATTCATATTTGTCCTTCCAAAATGGACAAACTCACACTTTTCAGGGTTAAATTCCATCTGCCACTTCTCAGCCCAGCTCTGCATCCTATCTATGTCTCTTTGCAGCTGACAACAGCCCTCCTCACTATCCACAACTCCACCAATCTTCGTATCGCCTGCAAATTTACTGACCCACCCTTCAACTCCCTCATCCAAGTCATTAATTAAAATCACAAACAGCAGAGGACCCAGACCTGATCCCTGGGGGGCGCCACTCATAACTAGGATCCAGGCTTAATATTTGCCATCTACCACCACTCTCTGACTTCTATCGGTTAGCCAGTTCGTTATCCAACTGGCCAAATTTCCCACAACCCCATGCCTCCTTATTTTCTGCAGAAGCCTACCATGCGGAACCTTATCAAATGCCTTACTAAAATCCATGTACACTACATCCACTGCTTTACCTTCATCGACATGCATGGTCACCTCCTCAAAGAATTCAATAAGACTTGTAAGGCAAGACCTACCCCTCACATATCCGTGCTGACTGTCCCGAATCAAGCAGTGTCTTTCCAGATGCTCAAAAATCCTATCCTTCAGTACCCTTTCCATTACTTTGCCTCCTGTCTTGTTAAGATGAAAAAGGAGACTTATATCAGGCTGCGGAAATTTGGTTCAGACAGGGCGTTGGAGGGATACAAGATTGCCAGGAGGGAACTGAAGAAAGGGATTAGGAGAGCTAAGAGAGGGCATGACCAATCTTTGGCGGGTAGGATCAAGGAAAACCCCAAGGCCTTTTCCACATATGTGAGAAATATGAGAATGACTAGAGCGGGGGTAGGTCGGATCAAGGACAGAAGCGGGAGATTGTGTATTGAGTCTGAAGAGATAGGAGAGGTCTTGAACGAGTACATTTCTTCTGTGTTTACAAATGAGAGGGGCCATATTGTTGGAGAGGACAGTGCGAAACAGACTGGTGAGCTCGAGGAAATACTTGTCAGGAAGGAAGATGTGTTGGGCATTTTGCAACACTTGAGGATAAACAAGTCCCCTGGGCCTGAAGGGATATATCCAAGGAATCTATGAGAAGCAAGAGATGAAATTGCAGAGCCGTTGGCAATGATCTTTTCGTCCTCACTGTCAACAGGGGTGGTACCAGGGGATTGGAGCGTGGCGAATGTCGTGCCCCTGTTCAAAAAAGTGGGTGGAGATGGGCTGTCTGTCAGCTTTTTACTTTCGTTTTAGGCTGTTTGCTGCAGGGTGTGTTTTCGTTTTGTTATCAGTGTTGGAGCTGAAGCCAGACAGAGCAGGTGTACTGTTGATCTCTCTGCCATGAATAGAGACTGTATGTTTGAAAAATGTTACGTTTTCATAGAATAAACATTGTTTTGCTTTAAAAAATACTTTCCCATTTCTGCTGTACCACATCTGTCGACTGGGCCATACCACAATCTATTACAAATTGTGGGTCGGGGAAACTCCATGGGACACTTTGTGTTTCACTAAACTCTGGCCCTTCATAACACTAATACACACAGTCGCAGAGACACACAGGCACTAATACACACACTCACAGACACACTGAGACACGAAGACACACACTCACAGACACACACAGGCACTAATACACACACTCGCAGACACACAGACACTAATACACACACAGACACTAATACACACACTCACAGACACACATAGACACTAATACACACACACTCACAGATACACACAGACACTAATACACACACTCACAGACACACACAGACACTAATGCACACTCTTACAGACACACATAATACACTGATACACAGACACAGACGCTACTTAGCACCCTCACAGACACACACAGACACAATTACACACGCCTACAGACACACGGAGACACTAATGCACACATACAGACACTAATACACATACTCACACACACAGACACCAACACACGCACACATACACGCACACTGGCACTAATACACACACACAGACACTAACGCGCACACACAGATACTAATGCACACACTCACTGATACAGAGGGACTAAAATACGCAACACTCACAGACAAAGGAAGACTCTAATGCACACACTCACATACACACAGCGACAGTAATACATACACACACAGACACTAATACACACTCACAGACTCACAGATACACTAGTACACTGTTCACAGACAGAGGCATGAATACACACACTCACACACACACAGACACTATTGCGCACATTCTCACGCACACACAGACACTCACAGATACACAAATACACGCAGAAACGCAGACACACACAAACTCTAATGCACACTCTGACAGACACACACGGACACAGATCAGCACACCCACAGACACACGGAGACTGTAATGCACACCCACAAACATATACGAAAACACACACTAACAGACACACAGCGACACTAACACACACTCGCAGACACACAGAGACACTAATACACACACTCGCAGAGACACATCGGCACTAATACAAACACTCGCAGACACACACTGACACTCAATACACACACTCGCAGACACACAGAGACACTAATACACACACTCGCAGACACACAGCGGCACTAATACAAACACTCGCAGACACACACTGACACTCAATACACACACTCGCAGACACACAGAGACACTAATACACACACTTACACACACACAGAGACACTAATACACACACTCGCAGACACACCGAGACACTAATACACACGCTCACAGACAAACAGAGACACTAACACACTCTCGCAGACACACAGAGACACGAAGACACACACTCACAGACACACAGAGACACTAACACACACTCGCAGATACAGAGAGGCACTAAGACACACAATCGCAGACACACAGAGACACTAATACACACACTCGCAGACACACAGAGACACTAACACACACTCAAAGACAGACATACATACACTAATACAGACACAGAAACACACACAGACACTAATACACATACTTACAGACACCCGTAGATACACTAATACGCACACTCGCAGACACACAGAGACACTAATATACACACTCACACACACACAAATACACACACTCGCAGACACACAAATACACCCCCCCAGTCACAGAGAGACACTAACACACACACTCACAGACACTCAATACACACACTCGCAGACTCACAGAGGCACTACCACACACACTCGCAGACCCACAGAGCCACGAAGACACACACTCGCAGACACACAGAGACACTAATACACACACTCGCAGACACACAGAGACACTAACGCACACTCACAGACAGACATACAGACACTAATACAGACACAGAAACACACACAGACACTAATATACACACTTACAGACACACGTAGATACACATATGCACACACTCACACACACAGATACTAATACACACACTCACAGACACACAGAGACACTCATACACACAATCGCACACACACAAATACACACACTCACAGAGACACTAACACGCACTCCCAGACACACAGAAACACTAGTACACACACTCACAGACACACAGAGACACTAATGCACACAATCGCAGACTCACAAATACACACACTCACAGACACAAAGAGACACTAACACACTCGCAGACACACAGTGGCACTAATACACACATTCGCAGATGCACACAGACACTAATACACACACTCGCAGACACACCGATACACTAATACACACACTCACAGACACACACAGACACTAACACACACTCGCAGACACACAGAGACACTAATACACACACTTACACACACTCACAGACACTAATACACACACTCGCAGAAACACAGAGGCACTAACGCACACTCACAGGCACACAGACACTAACACACACACTCGCAGACACACAGAGACACTAGTACACACACTCACATTCACACAGAGACACTAACACACACTCGCAGACACACAGAGACACTAAGACAAACAATCGCAGACACACAGAGACACTAATACACACACTCGCAGACACACAGAGACACTAACACACACTCACAGACAGACATACAGACACTAATACAGACACAGAAACACACACATACACTAATACACACACTTACAGACACACATAGATACACTAATACACACACTCACACACACAGACAGACAATAATTCACACACTCACAGGCACACACAGACACTAATACACACACTCACAGACACACACAGACACTAATACACACACTCACAGACACTAATGCGCACTCTTACAGACATACATAATACACTGATACACAGACACAGACGCTACTTCACACTCTCACAGACACACACAGACACAATTACACACGCCTACAGACTCACGGAGACACCAATGCACACATACAGACACTAATGCACATACTCACACACACAGACACCAATACACGCACACATAGACGCACACTGGCACTAATACACACACACAGACACTAACGTGCACACACAGATACTAATGCACACACTCACTGATACAGAGTGACTAAAATATGCAACACTCACAGACACAGGAAGACTCTAATGCACACACTCACACACACAGCGACAGTAATACACACACACACAGACACTCATACACACTCACAGACACAGAGATACACTAGTACACTGCTCACAGACAGAGACATGAATAAACCCACTCACACACACACAGACACTATTGCACACATTCTCACGCACACACAGACACTCACAGATACACAAATACACGCTGGAACGCAGACACACACAAACTCTAATGCACAATCTGACAGACACACACGGACACAGATCAACACACCCAAAGACACACGGAGACTCTAATGCACACCCACAGACAAACACAAATACACACACTAACAGACACACAGAGACACTAACACACACTCGCAGACACACAGAAACACTAATGCACACACTCGCAGACACACAGAGACACTAATACACACTCACAGACTCACAGATACACTAGTACACTGTTCACAGACAGAGGCATGATTAAACCCACTCACACACACACAGACACTATTGCGCACATTCTCACGCACACACAGACACTCACAGATACACAAATACACTCAGAAACGCAGACACACACAAACTCTAATGCACAATCTGACAGACAGACACGGACACAGATCAGCACACCCACAGACACACGGAGACTGTAATGCACACCCACAAACATTTACGAATACACACACTAACAGACACACAGAGACACTAACACACACTCGCAGACACACAGAGACACTAATACTCACACTCGCAGAGACACATCGGCACTAATACAAACACTCGCAGACACACACTGACACTCAATACACACACTCGCAGACACACAGAGACACTAATACACACACTCGCAGACACACAGCGGCACTAATACAAACACTCGCAGACACACACTGACACTCAATACACACACTAGCAGACACACAGAGACACTAATACACACACTTACACACACACAGAGACACTAATACACACACTCGCAGACACACAGAGACACTAATACACACGCTCACAGACAAACAGAGACACTAACACACTCTCGCAGACACACAGAGACACGAAGACACACACTCACAGACACACAGAGACACTAACACACACTCGCAGACACAGAGAGGCACTAAGACACACAATCGCAGACACACAGAGACACTAACACACACTCAAAGACAGACATACATACACTAATACAGACACAGAAACACCCACAGACACTAATACACATACTTACAGACACCCGTAGATACACTAATACGCACACTCGCAGACACACAGAGACACTAATATACACACTCACACACACACAAATACACACACTCGCAGACACACAAATGCACACACCCCCAGTCACAGAGAGACACTAACACACACACTCACAGACACTCAATACACACACTCGCAGACTCACAGAGGCACTACCACACACACTCGCAGACACACAGAGCCACGAAGACACACACTCGCAGACACACAGAGACACTAATACACACACTCGCAGACACACAGAGACACTAACGCACACTCACAGACAGACAAACAGACACTAATACAGACACAGAAACACACACAGACACTAATATACACACTTACAGACACACGTAGATACACATATGCACACACTCACACACACAGATACTAATACACACACTCACAGACACACAGATACACTAATACACACAACCGCACACACACAAATGCACACACTCACAGAGACACTAACACACACTCCCAGACACACAGAAACACTAGTACACACACTCACAGACACACAGAGACACTAATGCACACAATCGCAGACTCACAAATACACACACTCACAGACACAAAGAGACACTAACACACTCGCAGACACACAGAGGCACTAATACACACATTCGCAGATGCACACAGACACTAATACACACACTAGCAGACACACTGAGACACGAAGACACACACTCACAGACACACACAGACACTAACACACATACTCACACACACAGAGACAGTAATACACTCACACTCACACAGACACTAACATCCACACACACACACAGTAAGACACTTACAAACACACAGACAGAGACTGTAATACACTCACACTCACACAGACACTAACACACACATAGAGACAGTAATACACTCACACCCATACAGACATTGACACACACTCACACACACATACAGATACAGTAATACACACAAACATACAGAGACATTAATACCCTCACACTCACACAGACACTGTCGCACTCACACAGACACTAACACACTCACACACAGACATACAGTAATTCACTCACACACACAGACAGAGACAGTAATAGTCACACACATACAGAGACAGTAATGCACTCACACAGACACTAGCACACACACACATACATATAGTAGCACACTCACACACAGACAGACAGAGACAGTAATACACTCACACACACATACAGGGACAGGAAGACACACGCACACATACAGAGATAGTAATACACTCACTCACACAGACAGAGACAGTAATACGCTCACACAGACACTAACACACATACACACACACACACAGAAACCGTAATGCACTCACACTCACACAGACACTAACACACTCACACACATATACAGAGACAGTAATACACTCACACAGACACTAACACTCGCACACACACAGAGACAATAATACACTCACACACAAAGGCACTAATCCACACTCACAAAGACACGCATGTACACACTCACACATGCAGACACAAATACATACACTCACTGACACAGATGCACTAATACAAACACACACAGAAACAGAGACACGAATACACACACTCAAATACATACAGAGACACGAATACACACACACTGACACGCAGAGACACTAATATAAATTCACAGACACACACACTAATACACACACTAATACACAGACACACACAGACACTAATACGCACACAGACACTAATACACACACTCATTGACACATAGAGAAAGAAATATGCACACTCACAGACACGCACTGACACTAATACACACTCACGTACACTCAGACACTAATAAATACACTCACAGGCACAGAGACAATAATACACACACACACAGACGCTGATACACAGAAACACTAATACACACATTCACACACAGAGAGACACGGACACACACACACAGACACAGAGACAACAACACACAGACACACAGACTAACACTAATACACACTCACAGACACACTGCGACACTAATACACACACTCACACACAGATACACTAATACACACAATCACTGACTCACACAGACACTAATACATGCAGACACAGACACACAGAGACACGAATATACACACAATGAAACTAATAGACTAATTCACAGCCCCACAGAAATCCACCAATGCACACATTCACTCTCACACACACAGACACTAATACACACTCTCAGACACACAGATACACTAATACACACACGCACTGACACGCAGAGACACTATACATACTCAAGACACACACACACGCACAGTAATACACGCACTCTCACACACAAACACTAATGCAGACACACACACACAGACAGTAATACACACACTCACAGACACACACAGGGATACAAATACACACTGACACAGAGACAGTAATGCAGACACTCACAGCCTCACACACAAACACAAATATACACACTCACAGACACAGAGAGACACTAATACACACTCACAGACACCCAGAGACACTAATTCACACACAGAAATACACAGATACACTGATACATAAATTCAAACACACAGGGACACTAATACACACAATCACACTCAGACACGAATACACACATTCACAGACATACAGAGACACTAATACACACACTCTCTAACACATAGAGACACTAATATATACACTTACATACACAGAGACATTAAAACACACACACAGATACAATGATACACACATAGGGACAATAATAAACACTATCTCAGACTGACACAGTCACTAGCACACACACTCACACACAGAGACACTAATGCACTCACCCACAGACACACAGAGACACTAATACACACACTTAGATACACACAGATACACTAATACACACACTCACAGACACACACAGACACTAATACACACTCTTACAGACACACAGAGACACTAATACACACACTCGCAGACACACAGAGACACTAATACACACACTCACAGACACACAGAGACACTAATAAACACACTCGCAGACACAGACACCAATACACGCACACATAGATGCACACTGGCACTAATACACACACACACTAACGCGCACACACAGATACAAATGCACACACTCACTGATACAGAGGGACAAAAGTACGGACACTCACAGACACAGGAAGACTCTAATGCACACACGCACACACAAACAGCGACAGTAATACACACACACAGACACTGATACACACTCTCAGACACACAGATACAGTAGTACACTGCTCAAAGACAGACAGAGACATGAAGAAACACACTCACAAACACAGACACTAATGCACACATTCTCACGCACACACAGACACTCACAGGTACACTAACACATTCAGAAACGCAGACACACACAGACTGTAATACACACTCTGACGGACACACACGGACACAGATAAACACACTCACAGACACACGGAGACTCTTCTGCACACACGCACACACACATACAGACACTAATACACACACTCACAGTCACACGGAGACTCTAATGCACACACTCACACACACAGACACGAATAGACACACTCACAGACACACGGAGACTCTAATGCACACACTCACACACACAGACACTAATACACACACTCATAGACACACAGAGACTCTAATGCACACACGCGCACACACATACAGACACTAAAACACACAATCACAGACGCACCTAGACTCTAATGCACTCACGCGCACACACATACAGACACTAATACACACACTCACAGACACACGGAGACTCTAATGACACACTCACACACACAGACACGAATAGACACACTCACAGACACACGGAGACTCTAATGCACACACTCACACACACAGACACTAATACACACACTCATAGACACACAGAGACTCTAATGCACACACGCGCACACACATACAGATACTAATACACACAATCACAGACGTACAGAGACTCTAATGCACACACGCGCACACACATACAGGCACTAATACACACACTCACAGACACACGGAGACTCTAATGCACACCCACAGACAGACAGTAATACACACACTAACAGACACACAGAGATACTGTCATGTGAGAGTACCTGTAAGAAATGGGTGTTTATAAATGGGTATGTATATAAATATCTGTAGTGAGAGTTCCTTTGAGAAATGGGTGTTTATTACTGCAGTGCTGTCAGAGAGTGAACATAGAACATAGAAAATACAGCACAGAACAGGCCCTTCGGCCCACGATGTTGTGCCGAACCTTTGTCCTGGATTAATCATGGATTATCATGAATTTACAGTGCACAAGGAGGCCATTCGGCCCATTGAGTCTGCACTGGCTCTTGGAAAGAGCACCCTACCCATAGTCAGCACCTCCACCCAACACTAAGGGCAATTTTAGACACGAAGGGCAATTTATCATGGTCAATCCACCTAACCTGCACATCTTTGGACTGTGGGAGGAAACCGGAGCACCCGGAGGAAACCCACGCAGACACGGGGAGCATGTGCAGACTCCACACAGACAGTGACCCAAGCCGGAACCGAACCTGGGACCCTGGAGCTGTGAAGTAATTGTCCTATCGACAATGCTACCGTGCTGCCCTTAAGAACAAATAAATCTACACTGTATCATTTTACCGTAATCCATGTACCTATCCAATAGCTGCTTGAAGGTCCCCAATGTTTCCGACTCAGCTACTTCCACAGGCAGTGCATTCCCTGACCCCACTACTCTCTGGGTAAAGAACCTACCTCTGATATCCCTCCGATATCTTCCACCATTCACCTTAAATTTATGTCCCCTTGTAATGGTTTGTTCCACCCGGGGAAAAAGTCTCTGACTGTCTACTCTATCTATTCCCCTGATCATCTTATAAACCTCTATCAAGTCACCCCTCGCCCTTCTCCGTTCTAAAGAGAAAAGGCCTTGCACCCTCAACCTTTCCTCGTAAGACCTACTCTCCATTACAGGCAACATCCTGGTAAATCTCCTTTGCACCTTTTCCAAACCTTCCACATCCTTCCCAAAATGAGGCGACCAGAACTGTACACAGTACTCCAAAAGTGGCCTTACCAAAGTTTTGTACAGCTGCATCATCACCTCACGGCTCTTAAATTCAACCCCTCAATTAATGAACGCAAGCACACCATAGGCCTTCTTCACAGCTCTATCCACTTGAGTAGCAACTTTCAAAGATGTATGAACAAAGATCCCAAGATCTCTCTGCTCCTCCACATTGCCAAGAACCCTACCGTTAACCCTGTATTACGCATTCATATTTGTCCTTCCAAAATGGACAAACTCACACTTTTCAGGGTTAAATTCCATCTGCCACTTCTCAGCCCAGCTCTGCATCCTATCTATGTCTCTTTGCAGCTGACAACAGCCCTCCTCACTATCCACAACTCCACCAATCTTCGTATCGCCTGCAAATTTACTGACCCACCCTTCAACTCCCTCATCCAAGTCATTAATTAAAATCACAAACAGCAGAGGACCCAGACCTGATCCCTGGGGGGCGCCACTCATAACTAGGATCCAGGCTTAATATTTGCCATCTACCACCACTCTCTGACTTCTATCGGTTAGCCAGTTCGTTATCCAACTGGCCAAATTTCCCACAACCCCATGCCTCCTTATTTTCTGCAGAAGCCTACCATGCGGAACCTTATCAAATGCCTTACTAAAATCCATGTACACTACATCCACTGCTTTACCTTCATCGACATGCATGGTCACCTCCTCAAAGAATTCAATAAGACTTGTAAGGCAAGACCTACCCCTCACATATCCGTGCTGACTGTCCCGAATCAAGCAGTGTCTTTCCAGATGCTCAAAAATCCTATCCTTCAGTACCCTTTCCATTACTTTGCCTCCTGTCTTGTTAAGATGAAAAAGGAGACTTATATCAGGCTGCGGAAATTTGGTTCAGACAGGGCGTTGGAGGGATACAAGATTGCCAGGAGGGAACTGAAGAAAGGGATTAGGAGAGCTAAGAGAGGGCATGACCAATCTTTGGCGGGTAGGATCAAGGAAAACCCCAAGGCCTTTTCCACATATGTGAGAAATATGAGAATGACTAGAGCGAGGGTAGGTCGGATCAAGGACAGAAGCGGGAGATTGTGTATTGAGTCTGAAGAGATAGGAGAGGTCTTGAACGAGTACATTTCTTCTGTGTTTACAAATGAGAGGGGCCATATTGTTGGAGAGGACAGTGCGAAACAGACTGGTGAGCTCGAGGAAATACTTGTCAGGAAGGAAGATGTGTTGGGCATTTTGCAACACTTGAGGATAAACAAGTCCCCTGGGCCTGAAGGGATATATCCAAGGAATCTATGAGAAGCAAGAGATGAAATTGCAGAGCCGTTGGCAATGATCTTTTCGTCCTCACTGTCAACAGGGGTGGTACCAGGGGATTGGAGCGTGGCGAATGTCGTGCCCCTGTTCAAAAAAGTGGGTGGAGATGGGCTGTCTGTCAGCTTTTTACTTTCGTTTTAGGCTGTTTGCTGCAGGGTGTGTTTTCGTTTTGTTATCAGTGTTGGAGCTGAAGCCAGACAGAGCAGGTGTACTGTTGATCTCTCTGCCATGAATAGAGACTGTATGTTTGAAAAATGTTACGTTTTCATAGAATAAACATTGTTTTGCTTTAAAAAATACTTTCCCATTTCTGCTGTACCACATCTGTCGACTGGGCCATACCACAATCTATTACAAATTGTGGGTCGGGGAAACTCCATGGGACACTTTGTGTTTCACTAAACTCTGGCCCTTCATAACACTAATACACACAGTCGCAGAGACACACAGGCACTAATACACACACTCACAGACACACTGAGACACGAAGACACACACTCACAGACACACACAGGCACTAATACACACACTCGCAGACACACAGACACTAATACACACACAGACACTAATACACACACTCACAGACACACATAGACACTAATACACACACACTCACAGATACACACAGACACTAATACACACACTCACAGACACACACAGACACTAATGCACACTCTTACAGACACACATAATACACTGATACACAGACACAGACGCTACTTAGCACCCTCACAGACACACACAGACACAATTACACACGCCTACAGACACACGGAGACACTAATGCACACATACAGACACTAATACACATACTCACACACACAGACACCAACACACGCACACATACACGCACACTGGCACTAATACACACACACAGACACTAACGCGCACACACAGATACTAATGCACACACTCACTGATACAGAGGGACTAAAATACGCAACACTCACAGACAAAGGAAGACTCTAATGCACACACTCACATACACACAGCGACAGTAATACATACACACACAGACACTAATACACACTCACAGACTCACAGATACACTAGTACACTGTTCACAGACAGAGGCATGAATACACACACTCACACACACACAGACACTATTGCGCACATTCTCACGCACACACAGACACTCACAGATACACAAATACACGCAGAAACGCAGACACACACAAACTCTAATGCACACTCTGACAGACACACACGGACACAGATCAGCACACCCACAGACACACGGAGACTGTAATGCACACCCACAAACATATACGAAAACACACACTAACAGACACACAGCGACACTAACACACACTCGCAGACACACAGAGACACTAATACACACACTCGCAGAGACACATCGGCACTAATACAAACACTCGCAGACACACACTGACACTCAATACACACACTCGCAGACACACAGAGACACTAATACACACACTCGCAGACACACAGCGGCACTAATACAAACACTCGCAGACACACACTGACACTCAATACACACACTCGCAGACACACAGAGACACTAATACACACACTTACACACACACAGAGACACTAATACACACACTCGCAGACACACCGAGACACTAATACACACGCTCACAGACAAACAGAGACACTAACACACTCTCGCAGACACACAGAGACACGAAGACACACACTCACAGACACACAGAGACACTAACACACACTCGCAGATACAGAGAGGCACTAAGACACACAATCGCAGACACACAGAGACACTAATACACACACTCGCAGACACACAGAGACACTAACACACACTCAAAGACAGACATACATACACTAATACAGACACAGAAACACACACAGACACTAATACACATACTTACAGACACCCGTAGATACACTAATACGCACACTCGCAGACACACAGAGACACTAATATACACACTCACACACACACAAATACACACACTCGCAGACACACAAATACACCCCCCCAGTCACAGAGAGACACTAACACACACACTCACAAACACTCAATACACACACTCGCAGACTCACAGAGGCACTACCACACACACTCGCAGACCCACAGAGCCACGAAGACACACACTCGCAGACACACAGAGACACTAATACACACACTCGCAGACACACAGAGACACTAACGCACACTCACAGACAGACATACAGACACTAATACAGACACAGAAACACACACAGACACTAATATACACACTTACAGACACACGTAGATACACATATGCACACACTCACACACACAGATACTAATACACACACTCACAGACACACAGAGACACTCATACACACAATCGCACACACACAAATACACACACTCACAGAGACACTAACACGCACTCCCAGACACACAGAAACACTAGTACACACACTCACAGACACACAGAGACACTAATGCACACAATCGCAGACTCACAAATACACACACTCACAGACACAAAGAGACACTAACACACTCGCAGACACACAGTGGCACTAATACACACATTCGCAGATGCACACAGACACTAATACACACACTCGCAGACACACCGATACACTAATACACACACTCACAGACACACACAGACACTAACACACACTCGCAGACACACAGAGACACTAATACACACACTTACACACACTCACAGACACTAATACACACACTCGCAGAAACACAGAGGCACTAACGCACACTCACAGGCACACAGACACTAACACACACACTCGCAGACACACAGAGACACTAGTACACACACTCACATTCACACAGAGACACTAACACACACTCGCAGACACACAGAGACACTAAGACAAACAATCGCAGACACACAGAGACACTAATACACACACTCGCAGACACACAGAGACACTAACACACACTCACAGACAGACATACAGACACTAATACAGACACAGAAACACACACATACACTAATACACACACTTACAGACACACATAGATACACTAATACACACACTCACACACACAGACAGACAATAATTCACACACTCACAGGCACACACAGACACTAATACACACACTCACAGACACACACAGACACTAATACACACACTCACAGACACTAATGCGCACTCTTACAGACATACATAATACACTGATACACAGACACAGACGCTACTTCACACTCTCACAGACACACACAGACACAATTACACACGCCTACAGACTCACGGAGACACTAATGCACACATACAGACACTAATGCACATACTCACACACACAGACACCAATACACGCACACATAGACGCACACTGGCACTAATACACACACACAGACACTAACGTGCACACACAGATACTAATGCACACACTCACTGATACAGAGTGACTAAAATATGCAACACTCACAGACACAGGAAGACTCTAATGCACACACTCACACACACAGCGACAGTAATACACACACACACAGACACTCATACACACTCACAGACACAGAGATACACTAGTACACTGCTCACAGACAGAGACATGAATAAACCCACTCACACACACACAGACACTATTGCACACATTCTCACGCACACACAGACACTCACAGATACACAAATACACGCTGGAACGCAGACACACACAAACTCTAATGCACAATCTGACAGACACACACGGACACAGATCAACACACCCAAAGACACACGGAGACTCTAATGCACACCCACAGACAAACACAAATACACACACTAACAGACACACAGAGACACTAACACACACTCGCAGACACACAGAAACACTAATACACACACTCGCAGACACACAGAGACACTAATACACACTCACAGACTCACAGATACACTAGTACACTGTTCACAGACAGAGGCATGATTAAACCCACTCACACACACACAGACACTATTGCGCACATTCTCACGCACACACAGACACTCACAGATACACAAATACACTCAGAAACGCAGACACACACAAACTCTAATGCACAATCTGACAGACAGACACGGACACAGATCAGCACACCCACAGACACACGGAGACTGTAATGCACACCCACAAACATTTACGAATACACACACTAACAGACACACAGAGACACTAACACACACTCGCAGACACACAGAGACACTAATACTCACACTCGCAGAGACACATCGGCACTAATACAAACACTCGCAGACACACACTGACACTCAATACACACACTCGCAGACACACAGAGACACTAATACACACACTCGCAGACACACAGCGGCACTAATACAAACACTCGCAGACACACACTGACACTCAATACACACACTAGCAGACACACAGAGACACTAATACACACACTTACACACACACAGAGACACTAATACACACACTCGCAGACACACAGAGACACTAATACACACGCTCACAGACAAACAGAGACACTAACACACTCTCGCAGACACACAGAGACACGAAGACACACACTCACAGACACACAGAGACACTAACACACACTCGCAGACACAGAGAGGCACTAAGACACACAATCGCAGACACACAGAGACACTAACACACACTCAAAGACAGACATACATACACTAATACAGACACAGAAACACCCACAGACACTAATACACATACTTACAGACACCCTTAGATACACTAATACGCACACTCGCAGACACACAGAGACACTAATATACACACTCACACACACACAAATACACACACTCGCAGACACACAAATGCACACACCCCCAGTCACAGAGAGACACTAACACACACACTCACAGACACTCAATACACACACTCGCAGACTCACAGAGGCACTACCACACACACTCGCAGACACACAGAGCCACGAAGACACACACTCGCAGACACACAGAGACACTAATACACACACTCGCAGACACACAGAGACACTAACGCACACTCACAGACAGACAAACAGACACTAATACAGACACAGAAACACACACAGACACTAATATACACACTTACAGACACACGTAGATACACATATGCACACACTCACACACACAGATACTAATACACACACTCACAGACACACAGATACACTAATACACACAACCGCACACACACAAATGCACACACTCACAGAGACACTAACACACACTCCCAGACACACAGAAACACTAGTACACACACTCACAGACACACAGAGACACTAATGCACACAATCGCAGACTCACAAATACACACACTCACAGACACAAAGAGACACTAACACACTCGCAGACACACAGAGGCACTAATACACACATTCGCAGATGCACACAGACACTAATACACACACTAGCAGACACACTGAGACACGAAGACACACACTCACAGACACACACAGACACTAATACACACACTCGCAGACACACAGAGACACTAATACACACACTTACACACACTCACAGACACTAATACACACACTCGCAGAAACACAGACACTAACACACACTCACAGGCACACAGACACTAACACACACACTCGCAGACACACAGAGACACTAGTACACACACTCACAGACACACAGAGACACTAACACACACTCGCAGACACACAGAGGCACTAAGACAAACAATCGCAGACACACAGAGACACTAATACACACACTCGCAGAGACACTAACACACACTCACAGACAGACATACAGACACTAATACAGACACAGAAACACACACAGACACTAATACACATACTTACAGACACACATAGATACACTAATACACACACTCACACACACAGACAGACACTAATACACACACTCACATACACTAATTCGCACACTTACAGACATACATAATACACTGATACACAGACACAGACGCTACTTCACACTCTCACAGACACACCCAGGCACAAGTACACACGCCTACAGACTCACGGAGACACTAATGCACACATACAGACACTAATGCACATACTCACACACACAGACACCAATACACGCACACATAGACGCACACTGGCACTAATACACACACACAGACACTAACGTGCACACACAGATACTAATGCACACACTCACTGATACAGAGGGGCTAAAATACGTAACACTCACAGACACAGGAAGACTCTAATGCACACACTCACACACACAGCGACAGTAATACACACACACACAGACACTCATACACACTCACAGACACACAGATACACTAGTACACTGCTCACAGACAGAGACATGAATAAACCCACTCACACACACACAAACACTATTGCACACATTCTCACGCACACACAGACACTCACAGATACACAAATACACGCTGGAACGCAGACACACACAAACTCTAATGCACAATCTGACAGACACACACGGACACAGATCAACACACTCAAAGACACACGGAGACTCTAATGCACACCCACAGACAAACACAAAGACACACACTAACAGACACACAGAGACACTAACACACACTCGCAGACACACAGAGGCACTAATACACACAGTCGCAGACACACAGAGGCACTAATACAAACACTCGCAGACACACAGAAACACTAATACACACACTGGCAGACACACAGAGACACTAATATACACACTCAAACACACACAAATACACACACTCGCAGACATAGAGAGACACTAACACACCAGACAGACAGAGACACTAATACACACTCGCGCATACACACAGAGACACTAATGCACACACTTACACACACACAGAGATACAAATACACACACTCGCAGACACACAGAGACGCTAATACACACACTCGCAGACACACAGAGACACTAATACACACACGCGCAGACACACAGAGACACTAACACACACACACAGACACTAATACACACACTCGCAGACACACAGAGACACTAATACACACACTCACAGACACACAGACACTAATACACACACTCGCAGACACACAGAGACACTAATACACACACTTACACACACACAGAGACAGTAATACACACACTCGCAGACAGTCAGAGACATTAATACACACACTAACATACACGAAGGCACACACTCGCAGACACACAGAGACACTAATACACACGCTCACAGACACACAGAGACACTAACACACACTCGTAGATACACAGAGACACGAAGACACACACTCGCAGACACACAGAGACACTAACACACACTCGCAGACACACAGAGACACGGAAACACACACTCGCAGACACACAGAGGCACAAATACACACAGTCGCCGACACACAGATACACTAACACACACTCACAGACAGACATACAGATACTAATACAGACACAGAAATACACACTGACACTAATACACACACTTACAGACACCCGTAGATACACGAATACACACACGGATACTAATACACACACTCACAGACACACAGAGACACTAATACACACACTCACAGACACACAGAGGCACGAATACGCACACTCGCAGACACAGAGAGGCACTATGCACACACTAGCAGAAACATAGAAACACTAACGCACTCGCAGACACACAGAGGCACTAATACACAGACTCGCATACACACAGAGACAGTAACACACACTCACAGACATACAGACACTAATACAGTCACAGAAACACACACAGACACTAATACACACACTTACAGACACACATAGATACACTAATACACAGACTCACAGACACACACAGACACGAATACACACACTCACAGACACACACAGACACTAATGCTCACTCGTACAGACACACATAGATACACTGATGCACACACACACAGACAGACGCTGCTTCTTCACTCTCACAGGCACACACAGACAAAATTACACACACCTACAGACACATGGAGACACTAATGCACACATACAGACACTAATACACATACTCACACACACAGACACCAACACACGCACACATAGACGCACACTGGCACTAATACACACACACAGACACTAACGCGTACACACAGATACTAATGAACACAAAAATACGCACACTTACAAACACAGGAAGACTCTAATGCACACACTCACACACACACAGCGACAGTAATAAACACACACACAGACAGTAATACACACTCACAGACACACAGATACACTAGTACACTGCTCACCGACAGACAGAGACATGAATAAACACACTCACACATACAGACACTAATGCACACATTCTCACGCACACACAGACGCTCGCAGATACACAAATACTCGCAGAAACGCAGACACACACAGACTCTAATACACACACTAACAGACACACGCGGACAAAAATAAACACACCCACAGACACACGAAGTCTCGAATGCACACACGCACCCACACACACGGACACAGAAAAACACACACACAGACACACGGAGACTCTAATGCACACCCACAGACAGACACTCATACACACACTACCAGACACACAGACACTAACACACAATCGCGGACACACAGAGCCACCAGCACACACTCGCAGACACACAGAGGCATTAATACAAACACTCGCAGACACACAGAGACATTAATATACACAGTCACACCCACACAAATACACACACTCACAGACACACAAATACACATACCCGCAGACACAGAGAGACACTAAGACACACACTCACAGACACTCAATACATACACTCGCAGAAACACAGAGACACTAATACACACACTTATCCACACATAGAAACACTAATACACAGACTCGCAGCCACACAGAGGCACGAACACACACAGTCGCAGACACACAGAGGCACTAATAGAAACACTCGCAGACACACAGAGACACTAATATACACACTCACACACACACAAATACACACACTCGCAGACACAGGAATACACCCCCCAGACTCAGAGAGACACTTACACATACACTATCAGACACAGAGAGACACTAACACACACTCGCAGACACACAGAGGCTCTAATATACACACTCACACACACACAAATATACACACTCGCAGACACACAAATACACCCCCCCCAGACACAGAGAGACACTATCACACACACTCACAGACACACACAGACACTCAATACACACACTCGCAGACACACAGAGGCACTAACACACACACTCGCAGACACACAGAGACACTAACACACACACTCACAGACACACATACACTAACATACACACTCACAGACACACAGAGCCACTAATACACACACTCGCCGACGCACAAATACACACTCTCGCAGACACACAGAGACACTAACACACTCACAGACACACAGATACACGAACACTCCCTCGCAGACACACAGAGACACTAACACACTCACAGACACACAGAGACACTAACACACACTCGCAGACACACAGAGACACGAAGACACACACTCGCAGACACGCAGAGACACTAACACACACACTCGCAGACAAACAGATACACTAACACACACGCAAAGACAGACATACAGACACTAATACAGACACAGAAACACACACAGACACTAAGACACATACTTACCGACACCCGTAGATAAACTAATACACACACTCGCAGACACACAGAGACACTAATACACACACTCACACACACACAAATACACACACTCGCAGACACACAGAGACTCTAACACACACACTCGCAGACACACAGAGACACTAATACACACGCTTACACACACTCACAGACACTAATACACACACTCGCAGACACACATAGGCACTAACACACACTCACACAGACACTAACACACACACTCGCAGATACACAGAGACACTAAGACACACACTCACAGACACACAGAGACACTAACACACACTCGCAGAAAAACAGAGGCACTAAGACACACAATCGCAGGCACACAGAGACACTAATACACACACTCGCAGACACACAGAGACACTAACACACACTCACAGACAGACATACAGACACTAATACAGACACAGAAACACACACAGACACTAACACACACACTTACAGCCACACATAGATACACTAATGCACACACTCACACACACAGACAATAATTCACACACTCACAGGCACACACAGACACTAATACACACACTCACAGACACACACAGACACTAATACACACACTCACAGACACTAATGCACACTCTTACAGACATACATAATGCACTGATACACAGACACAGACGCTACTTCACACTTTCACAGACACACACAGACACAATTACACACGCCTACAGACACACGGAGACACTAATGCACACATACAGACACTAATGCACATACTCACACACACAGGCACCAATACACGCACACATAGACGCACACTGGCACTAACACATACACACAGACACTAACGTGCACACACATATACTAATGCACACACTCACTGTTACAGAGGGACTAAAATACGCACACTCACAAACACAGGAAGACTCTGATGCGCACACTCACACACACAGCGACAGTAATACACACACACAGAGACACGCATACACACTCACAGACACACAGATACACTAGTACACTGCTCACAGACAGAGACATGAATAAACCCACTCACACACACAGACACTATTGCACACATTCTCACGCACACACAGACACTCACAGATACACAAATACACGCTGAAACGCAGACACACACAAACTCTAATGCACACTCTGACAGACACACACGGACACAGATCAACACACCCACAGACACACGGAGATGCTAATGCACACCCACAGACAGACACGAATACACACACTAACAGACACACAGTGACACTAACACACACTCGCAGACACACAGATACACTAATACACACACTCGCAGACACACAGAGACATTAATACACACACACATAGACAGTAATACACACACTCGCAGACAGACAGAGACACTAATACACACACTTACACACACACATAGACAGTAATACACACACTCGCAGACAGACAGAGACATTAATACACACACTCACATACACGGAGACACACACTCGCAGACACACAGAGACACTAATACACACGCTCACAGACACACAGAGACACTAACACACACTCGTAGACACACAGAGACACGAAGACACACACTCACAGACACACAGAGACACTAACACACACTCGCAGACACACAGAGACACGGAAACAGACACTCGCAGACACACAGAGACACTAATACACACACTCGCCGACACACAGATACACTAACACACACTCACAGACAGACATACAGATACTAATACAGACACAGAAACACTCACTGCCACTAATAGACACACTTACAGACACCCGTAGATACACGAATACACACACTCACACACACACGGATACTAATACACACGCTCACAGACACACAGAGACACTAACACACACTCGTAGACACACAGAGACACGAAGGCACACACTCACAGACACACAGAGACACTAACACACACTCGCAGACACACAGAGACACGGAAACACACACTCGGAGACACACAGGGACACTAATACACACACTCGCCGACACACAGATACACTAACACACACTCACAGACAGACATACAGATACTAATACAGACACAGAAACACTCACTGCCACTAATACACACACTTACAGACACCCGTAGATACACGAATACACACACTCACACACACACGGGTACTAATACACACACTCACAGACACACAGAGACACTAATACACACACTCACATACACACAGATGCACGAATACGCACACTCGCAGACACAGAGAGGCACTATGCACACACTAGCAGAAACATAGAAACACTAACGCACTCGCAGACACACAGAGGCACTAATACACAGACTCGCATACACACAGTGACAGTAACACACACTCACAGACATACAGACACTAATACAGACACAGGAACACACACAGACACTAATACACACACTTACAGACACACATAGATACACTAATACACACACTCACAGACACACACAGACACTAATACACACACTCACAGACACACAGACACTAATGCTCACTCGTACAGACACACATAGATACACTGATGCACACACACACACAGACAGACGCTACTTCACACTCTCACAGATACACACTGACAAAATTACACACACCTACAGACACATGGAGACACTAATGCACACATACAGACACTAATACACATACTCACACACACAGACGCCAACACACGCACACATAGACGCACACTGACACTAATACACACACACAGACACTAACGCGTACGAACAGATACTAATGAACACACTCACTGACACCGAGGGACAAAAATACGCACACTTACAAACACAGGAAGACTCTAATGCACACACTCACACACACACAGCGACAGTAATACACACACATAGACACTAATGCACACTCACAGACACACAGATACACGAGTACACTGCTCACCGACAGACAGAGACATGAATAAACACACTCACACACACAGACACTAATGCACACATTCTCACGCACACACAGACGCTCACAGATACACAAATACTCGCAGAAACGCAGACACACAGAGACTCTAATACACACACTAACAGACACACGCGGACACAGATAAAGACACCCACAGACACACAAAGTCTCTAATGCACACACGCACCCACACACACGGACACAGAAAAACACACACACAGACACACGGAGACTCTAATGCACACCCACAGACAGACACTAATACGCACACTAACAGACACACAGACACTAACACACAATCGCGGACACACAGAGCCACCAGCACACATTCGCAGACACACAGAGGCATTAATACAAACACTCGCAGACACACAGAGACATTAATATACACAGTCACACGCACACAAATACACACACTCACAGGCACACAGAGGCACTAATACACACACTCGCAGACGCACAAATACACACTCTCGCAGACACACAGAGACACTAACACACTCACAGACACACAGATACACGAACACTCTCTCGCAGACACACAGAGACACTAACACACTCACAGACACACAGAGACACTAACACACACTCGCAGACACACAGAGACTGCTAATGCACACAGGATGTTGTCTATATGGACTTCAGTAAGGCCTTTGACAAGGTCCCTCATGGTAGACTAATACAAAAGGTGAAGTCACACGGGATCAGGGGTGAACTGGCAAGGTGGATTCAGAACTGGCTAAGCCATAGAAGGCAGAGGGTAGCAATGGAGGGATGCTTTTCTAATTGGAGGTCTGTGACCAGTGGTGTTCCACAGGGATCAGTGCTGGGACCTTTGCTCTTTGTCGTATATATAAATGATTTGGAGGAAAATGTAACTGGTCTGATTAGTAAGTTTGCAGACGACACAAAGGTTGGTGGAATTGCGGATAGCGATGAGGACTGTCTGAGGATACAGCAGGATTTATATTGTCTGGAGACTTGGGCGGAGAGATGGCAGATGGAGTTTAATCCGGACAAATGTGAGGTAATGCATTTTGGAAGGGCTAATGCAGGTAGGGAATATACAGTGAATGGTAGAACCCTCAAGAGTATTGAAAGTCAAAGAGATCTAGGAGTACAGGTCCACAGGTCATTGAAAGGGGCAACACAGGTGGAGAAGGTAGTCAAGAAGGCATACGGCATGCTTGCCTTCATTGGCCGGGGCATTGAGTATAAGAATTGGCAAGTCATGTTGCAGCTGTATAGAACCTTAGTTAGGCCACACTTGGAGTATAGTGTTCAATTCTGGTCGCCACACTACCAGAAGGATGTGGAGGCTTTAGAGAGGGTGCAGAAGAGATTTACCAGAATGTTGCCTGGTATGGAGGGCATAAGCTATGAGGAGCGATTGAATAAACTCGGTTTGTTCTCACTGGAACGAAGGAGGTTGAGGGGCGACCTGATAGAGGTATACAAAATTATGAGGGGCATAGACAGAGTGGATAGTCAGAGGCTTTTCCCCAGGGTAGAGGGGTCAATTACTAGGGGGCATAGGTTTAAGGTGAGAGGGGCAAGGTTTAGAGTAGATGTACGAGGCAAGTTTTTTACGCAGAGGGTAGTGGGTGCCTGGAACTCGCTACCGGAGGAGGTAGTGGAAGCAGGGACGATAGGGACATTTAAGGGGCATCTTGACAAATATATGAATAGGATGGGAATAGAAGGATACGGACCCAGGAAGTGAAGAAGATTGTAGTTTAGTCGGGCAGTATGGTCGGCACGGGCTTGGAGGGCCGAAGGGCCTGTTCCTGTGCTGTACATTTCTTTGTTCTTTGTTCTTTGAGACACGAAGACACACACTCGCAGACACGCAGAGACACTAACACACACACTCGCAGACAAACAGATGCACGAACACACACTCAAAGACAGTCATACAGACACTAATACAGACACAGAAACACACACATACACTAAGACACATACTTACAGGCACCCGTAGATAAACTAATACACACACTCGCAGACACACAGAGACACTAATATACACACTCACACACACACAAATACACACACTCGCAGACACACAGAGACACTAACACACACACTCGCAGACACACAGAGACACTAATACACATACTTACACACACTCACAGACACTAATACACACACTCGCAGACACACAGAGGCACTAGCACACACTCACACAGACACTAACACACACACTCGCAGACACACAGAGACACTAATACACACACTCACAGACACACAGAGACACTAACACACACTCACAGACAGACATACAGACACTATTACAGACACATAAACACACACAGACACTAATATACACACTTACAGCCACACATAGATACACTAATGCACACACTCACACACACAGACAGACAATAATTCACACACTCACAGGCACACACAGACACTAATACACACACTCACAGACACTAATGCACACTCTTACAGACATACATAATGCACTGATACACAGACACAGACGCTACTTCACACTTTCACAGACACACACAGACACAATTACACACGCCTACAGACACACGGAGACACTAATGCACACATACAGACACTAATGCACATACTCACACACACAGGCACCAATACACGCACACATAGACGCACACTGGCACTAACACACACACACAGACACTAACGTGCACACACAGATACTAATGCACACACTCACTGTTACAGAGGGACTAAAATACGCACACTCACAGACACAGGAAGACTCTGATGCGCACACTCACACACACAGCGACAGTAATACACACACACACACACAGAGACACTCACAGACACACAGATACACTAGTACACTGCTCACAGACAGAGACATGAATAAACCCACTCACACACACACAGACACTATTGCACACATTCTCACGCACACACAAACACTCACAGATACACAAATACACGCTGAAACGCAGACACACACAAACTCTAATGCACACTCTGACAAACACACGGACACAGATCAACACACCCACAGGCACACGGAGATGTTAATGCACACCCACAGACAGACACGAATACACACACTAGCAGACACACAGAGAAACTAACACACACTCGCAGACACACAGAGGCACTAATACACACACTCGCAGACACACAGAGACACTAATACACAAACTTACACACACACAGAGACAGTAATACACACACTCGCAGACAGACAGAGACATTAACACACACACTCACATACACGGAGACACACACTCGCAGACACACAGAGACACTAATACACACGCTCACAGACACACAGAGACACTAACACACACTCGTAGACACAAAGAGACACGAAGACACACACTCACAGACACACAGAGACACTAACACACACTCGCAGACACACAGAGACACGGAAACACGCACTCGCAGACACACAGAGACACTAATACACACACTCGCCGACACACAGATACACTAACACACACTCACAGACAGACATACAGATACTAATACAGACACAGAAACACACACTGACACTAATACACACACTTACAGACATCCGTAGATACACGAATACACACACTCACACACACACGGATACTAATACACACACTCACAGACACACAGAGACACTAATACACACACTCACAGACACACAGATGCACGAATACGCACACTCGCAGACACAGAGAGGCACTATGCACACACTAGCAGAAACATAGAAACACTAACGCACTCGCAGACACTCAGAGGCACTAATACACAGACTCGCATACACACAGAGACAGTAACACACACTCACAGACATACAGACACTAATACAGACACAGAAACACACACAGACACTAATACACACACTTACAGACACACATAGATACACTAATACACAGACTCACAGACACACACAGACACTAATACACACACTCACAGACACACACAGACACTAATGCTCACTCGTACAGACACACATAGATACACTGATGCACACACACACACAGACAGACGCTACTTCACACTCTCACAGACACACACAGACAAAATTACACACACCTACAGACACATGGAGACACTAATGCACACATACAGACACTAATACACATACTCACACACACAGACACCAACACACGCACACATAGACGCACACTGGCACTAATACACACACACAGACACGAACGCGTACACACAGATACTAATGAACACACTCACTGACACAGAGGGACAAAAATACGCACACTTACAAACACAGGAAGACTCTAATGCACACACTCACACACACACAGCGACAGTAATACACACACACAAACACTAATACACACTCACAGACACACAGATACACTAGTACACTGCTCACCGACAGACAGAGACATGAATAAACACACTCACACATACAGACACTAATGCACACATTCTCACGCACACACAGACGCTCACAGATACACAAATACTCGCAGAAACGCAGGCACACACAGACTCTAATACTCACACTAACAGACACACGCGGACACAGATAAACACACCCACAGACACACGAAGTCTCGAATGCACACACGCACCCACACACACGGACACAGAAAAACACACACACAGACACACGGAGACTCTAATGCACACCCACAGACAGACACTAATACACACACTAACAGACACACAGACACTAACACACAATCGCGGACACACAGAGCCACCAGCACACACTCGCAGACACACAGAGGCATTAATACAAACACTCGCAGACACACAGAGACATTAATATACACAGTCACACGCACACAAATACACACACTCACAGACACACAAATACACATACCCGCAGACACAGAGAGACACTAAGACACACACTCACAGACACTCAATACATACACTCGCAGAAACACAGATACACTAATACACACGCTTATCCACACACAGAAACACTAATACACAGACTCGCAGCCACAAAGAGGCACGAACACACACAGTCGCAGACACACAGAGGCACTAATGCAAACACTCGCAGACACACAGAGACACTAATATACACACTCACACACACACAAATACACACACTCGCAGACATAGGAATACAACCCCCAGACTCAGAGAGACACTTACACATACACTATCAGACACAGAGAGACACTAACACACACTCGCAGACACACAGAGGCTCTAATATACACACTCACACACACACAAATACACACACTCGCAGACACACAAATACACACCCCCCCAGCCACAGAGAGACACTAACAAACACACTCACAGACACACAGAGACACTAATACACACAGTCACAGACACACAGAGGCACTATTACACACACACTCACACACAGACACACTAATACACACACTCACAGACACACAGAGACACTAATACACACGCGCAGACACAGAGACACTAATACACACACTCGCAGACACACAGACACTAACACGCACACTCACAGACACACAGACACAAACACACACACTCACAGACACACAAAGACACTAATACACACACTCACAGACAGACAGAGACACTAATACATCCACTCACAGACACAGAGATACACTATCACACACTCTCACACACAGAGACACTAATACACACACACTCTCACACACAGAGACACTAACACACACTCGCAGACACACAGAGACTCTAATACACACACTCGCAGACACACAGGCCCTAACACACACACTCGCAGACACACAGACACTAACACACACACTCACAGACACACAGATACACTAATACACACACTCACAGACACTAACACACACTCTCGCAGACACACAGACACTAACACACACTCACAGACACACAGAGACACTAGCACACACTCGCAGACACACAGAGACACTAATACACACACTCACACAGCGACACTAATACAAACACACTCAGACACACATAGACACTAATACACACAGTCACAGACACACAGAGACACTATTACACACACTCTCACACACAGACACACTAATACACACACTCACAGACACACAGAGACACTAATACACACACTCACAGACACACAGAGACACTAATACACACACGCGCAGACACAGATACACTAATACACACACTCGCAGACACATAGACACTAACACGCACACTCTTAGACACACAGACATTAACACACACACTCACAGACACACAGAAACACTAATACACACACTCGCAGACACACAGAGACTCTAATACACACACTAGCAGACACACAGAGACACTAATACACACACTCGCAGACACACAGGCCCTAACACACACACTCGCAGGCACACAGACACTAACACACACACTTACAGACACACAGAGACACTAAGACACACACTCGCAGTCACTAACACACACTCTCGCAGACACACAGACACTAACACCCACTCACAGACACACAGAGACACTAGCACACACTCGCAGACACACAGAGACACTAATACACACACTCACAGATACACAGCGACACTAATACAAACACACTCAGACACACATAGACACTAATACACACAGTCACAGACACACAGAGACACTATTACACACACTCTCACGCACAGACACACTAATACACACACTCGCAGACACACAGAGACACTAATAAACACACAGACACACAGAGACACTAACACACACGCGCAGACACAGAGACACTAATACACACACTCGCAGACACACAGACACTAACACGCACACTCTCAGACACACAGACATTAACACACACACTCACAGACACACAGAAACACTAATACACACACTCACAGACACATAGAGACACTAATACACACACTCACAGACACACATACACACACTCACAGGCACACAAAGACTCTAATACATACACTCACAGACACACAGAGACACTATTACACACACTCTCACACACAGAGACACTAATACACACACTCTCACACACAGAGACACTAACACACACTCGCAGACACACAGAGACACTAATACAGACACTCACAGACACACAGAGACACTATTACACACACGCTCACACACAGAGACACTAATACACACACCCTCACACACAGAGACACTAACACACACTCACAGACACACCAATACACAAACTCGCAGACACACAGGCACTAACACTCACACTCGCAAACACACAGAGACACTAATACACACACTCGCAGCCACACAGAGGCACTAACACACACACTCACAGACACACAGAGACACGAACACACACTCACAGACACACAGAGTCTCGAAGACACACACTCACAGACACACAAAGGCACTAATACACACACTCACAGACACACAGAGACACTAATACACACACTCACAGACACACAGAGACACTATTACACACACTCTCACACACAGTGACACTAACACACACTGGCAGACACACAGATACACTAATACATACACTCGCAGACGCACAGAGACGCTAATACACACTCACAGACACACAGAGACACTAATACACACACTCTCACACACAGAGACACTAAAACACACTCACAGACACACAGAGACACTAATACACACACTCACAGACACACAGAGACACTAATACACACACTCGCAGACACACAGACACTAACACACACACACTCGCAGACACACAGAGACACTAATACACACACTCACAGACACACTAATACACACAATCGGTAGCCACACAGAGGCACTAATACACACACTCGCAGGCACACAGGGACACGAATACACACTCACAGACACACAGAGTCTCGAAGACACACACTCGCAGACACACAGAGACACTAATACACACACTCGGAGACACAATGAGAAACTAAAAGACACACTCGCAGACACACAGAGACACTAATAGACACAGTCGCAGAGTCACAGAGACACTAACACACACTCGCAGACACACAGAGGCACAAATACACACACTCGCAGATACACAGAGACACCACTACACACACTCGCAGACACACAGAGGAACGAATACAAACACTCGCAGACACACAGAGACACTAATACAGACACTCGCAGACACACAGAGACACACATACATACACTTACATACACTCACAGACACTAATACACACACTCACAGACACACAGAGGCACAAATACACACGCTTACACACACTCACAGGCACTAATACACACACTCGCAGAAACACAGAGACACTAACACACACACTTACACACACTCACAGGCACTAATACACAAACTCGCAGACACACAGAGACACTAACACACACACTTACACACTCACAGGCACTAATACACACACTCGCAGACACACAGAGACACTAACACACACACTTACACACACTCACAGACATTAATACACACTCTCGCAGACACACAGAGGCACTGATACGCACTCTCGCAGATACACAGAGACACTAATCTACACAATCGCATACACACAGAGGCACTAATACACACAATCGCAGACACACAAGTACACACACTCACAGACAAACAGAGGCACTAACACACACACAGACACACAGAAACACTAATTCCCACACTCGCTACGCACAAATACATACTCTCGCAGACACACAGGGACACTAATACACACTCTCGCAGATACACACATACACTAATACATACGCTCACAGACACACAGATACACTATTACACACACTCTCACACACAGAGAAACTAATACACACACACTCACACACAGAGGCACTAACACACACTCGCAGACACACAGAGACTCGAATACACACACTAGCAGACACACAGAGACACTAATACAAACACTCGCAGACACACAGGCCCTAATACACACACACGCAGACACACAGAGACACTAATACACACACTCACAGACACTAACACACACTCTCGCAGACACAGAGACACTAACACACACTCACAGACACACAGAGACACTAGCACACATTCGCAGACACACAGAGACACTAATACACACACTCACAGACACACAGCGACACTAATACAAACACACTCAGACATACATAGACACTAATACACACAGTCACAGACACACAGAGACACTATTACACACACTGACAGACACACAGAGACACTAATACACACACTCACAGACACACAGAGACACTAATACACAAACTCACAGACACACAGAGACACTAATACACACACTCACAGACACACAGAGACACTAATACACACACGCACAGACACAGAGACACTAATACACACACTCGCAGACACACAGACACTAACACGCACACTCCCAGACACACAGCAATTAACACACACACTCACAGACACACAGAGACAATAATACACACACTCACAGGCACACACTCACAGACACACAGAGGCAATAATACACACACTCACAGACACACAGACATAAACGCACACACTCACAGACACACAAAGACACTAATACACACACTCGCAGACACACAGAGACACTAATACATCCACTCACAGACACACAGATACACTATCACACACACTCTCACACACAGAGACACAAATACACACACACTCTCACACACAGAGACACTAACACACACTCGCAGACACACAGAGACTCTAATACACACACTCGCAGACACACAGGCCCTAACACGCACACTCGCAGACACACAGACACTAACACACACAGACACACAGAGACACTAATACACGCACTCACATACACTAACACACACTCTCGCAGACACACAGACACTAACACACACTCACAGACACACAAAGACACTAGCACACACTCGCAGACACACAGAGACACTAATACACACACTCACAGACACACAGCGACACTAAGACAAACACACTCAGACACACATAGACACTAATACACACAGTCACAGACACACAGAGACACTATTACACACACTCTCACACACAGACACACTAATACACACACTTACAGACGCACAGATACATCAATACACACACTCACAGACACACAGAGACACTAATACACACACGCGCAGACACAGAGTCACTAATACACACACTCGCAGACACATAGACACTAACACGCACACTCTCAGACACACAGTCATTAACACACACACTCACAGACACACAGAAACACTAATACACACACTCGCAGACACACAGAGACTCTAATACACACACTAGCAGACACACAGAGACACTAATACACACACTCGCAGACACACAGGCCCTAACACACACACTCGCAGACACACAGGCACTAACACACACACTTACAGACACACAGAGACACTAAGACACACACTCACAGACACTAACACACCCTCTCGCAGACACACAGACACTTACACACACTCGCAGGCACACAGAGGAACGAATACAAACACTCGCAGACACACAGAGACACTAATACAGACACTCGCAGACACACAGAGACACAAATACATACACTTACATACACTCACAGACACTAATACACACACTCACAGACACACAGAGGCACAAATACACACGCTTACATACACTCACAGACACTAATACACACACTCACAGACACACAGAGTCACTAATACACACACTCGCAGACACATAGACACTAACACGCACACTCTCAGACACACAGTCATTAACACACACACTCACACACACAGAAACACTAATACACACACTCGCAGACACACAGAGACTCTAATACACACACTAGCAGACACACAGAGACACTAATACACACACTCGCAGACACACAGGCCCTAACACACACACTCGCAGACACACAGGCACTAACACACACACTTACAGACACACAGAGACACTAAGACACACACTCACAGACACTAACACACCCTCTCGCAGACACACAGACACTTACACGCACTCGCAGGCACACAGAGGAACGAATACAAACACTCGCAGACACACAGAGACACTAATACAGACACTCGCAGACACACAGAGACACAAATACATTCACTTACATACACTCACAGACACTAATACACACACTCACAGACACACAGAGGCACAAATACACACGCTTACACACACTCACAGACACTAATACACAAACGCGCAGACACACAGAGACACTAACACACACACTTACACACTCACAGGCACTAATACACACACTCGCAGACACACAGAGACACTAACACACACACTTACACACACTCACAGACATTAATACACACTCTCGCAGACACACAGAGGCACTAATACGCACTCTCGCAGATACACAGAGACACTAATACACACACTCACAGACAAACAGAGGCACTAACACACACACAGACACACAGAAACACTAATTCCCACACTCGCTACGCACAAATACATACTCTCGCAGACACACAGGGACACTAATACACACTCTCGCAGATACACACATACACTAATACATACGCTCACAGACACACAGATACACTATTACACACACTCTCACACACAGAGACACTAATACACACACACTCACACACAGAGACACTAACACACACTCGCAGACACACAGAGACTCGAATACACACACTAGCAGACACACAGAGACACTAATACAAACACTCGCAGACACACAGGCCCTAACACACACACACGCAGACACACATAGACACTAATACACACACTCACAGACACTAACACACACTCTCGCAGACACAGAGGCACTAACACACACTCACAGACACACAGAGACACTAGCACACATTCGCAGACACACAGAGACACTAATACACACACTCACAGACACACAGCGACACTAATACAAACACACTCAGACATACATAGACACTAATACACACAGTCACAGACACACAGAGGCACTATTACACACACTGACAGACACACAGAGACACTAATACACACACTGACAGACACACAGAGACACTAATACACACACTCACAGACACACAGAGACACTAATACACACACGCACAGACACAGAGACACTAATACACACACTCGCAGACACACAGACACTAACACGCACACTCCCAGACACACAGCCATTAACACACACACTCACAGACACACAGAGGCAATAATACACACACTCACAGACACACAGACACAAACACACACACAAACAGACACACAAAGACACTAATACACACACTCACAGACACACAGAGACACTAATACATCCACTCACAGACACACAGATACACTATCACACACACTCTCACACACAGAGACACAAATACACACACACTCTCACACACAGAGACACTAACACACACTCGCAGACACACAGAGACTCTAATACACACACTCGCAGACACACAGGCCCTAACACGCACACTCGCAGACACACAGACACTAACACACACACTCACAGACACACAGAGACACTAATACACGCACTCACATACACTAACACACACTCTCGCAGACACACAGACACTAACACACACTCACAGACACACATAGACACTAGCACACACTCGCAGACACACAGAGACACTAATACACACACTCACAGACACACAGCGACACTAAGACAAACACACTCAGACACACATAGACACTAATACACACAGTCACAGACACACAGAGACACTATTACACACACTCTCACACACAGACACACTAATACACACACTTACAGACGCACAGAGACATCAACACACACACTCACAGACACACAGAGACACTAATACACACACGCGCAGACACAGAGTCACTAATACACACACTCGCAGACACATAGACACTAACACGCACACTCTCAGACACACAGTCATTAACACACACACTCACAGACACACAGAAACACTAATACACACACTCGCAGACACACAGAGACTCTAATACACACACTAGCAGACACACAGAGACACTAATACACACACACGCAGACACACAGGCCCTAACACACACACTCGCAGACACACAGGCACTAACACACACACTTACAGACACACAGAGACACTAAGACACACACTCACAGACACTAACACACCCTCTCGCAGACACACAGACACTAACACACACTCACAGACACACAGAGACACTAGCACACACTCGCAGACACACAGAGACACTAATACACACACTCACAGACACACAGCGACACTAATACAAACACACTCAGACACTCATAGACACTAATACACACAGTCACAGACACACAGAGACACTATTACACACACTCTAACGCACAGACACACTAATACACACACTGACAGACACACAGAGACACTAATACACACACAGACACACAGAGACACTAACACACACACGCGCAGACACAGAGAAACTAACACGCACACTCTCAGACACACAGTCATTAACACACACACTCACAGACACACAGAAACACTAATACACACACTCACAGCCACATAGAGACACTAATACACACACTCACAGACACACAGACACACACTCACAGACACACAAAGACTCTAATACATACACTCACAGACACACAGAGACACTATTACCCACACTCTCACACACAGAGACACTAATACACACACTCTCACACACAGAGACACTAACACACACTCGCAGACACACAGAGACTCTAATACACACACTCACAGACACACAGAGACACTATTACACACACGCTCACACACAGAGACACTAATGCACACACCCTCACACACAGAGACACTAACACGCACTCACAGACACACAGAGACACCAATACACAAACTCGCAGACACACAGACACTAACACACACACTCGCAAACACACAGAGACACTAATACACACACTCGCAAACACACAGAGACACTAATACACACACTCGCAGCCACACAGAGGCAATAATACACACACTCACAGACACACAGAGACACTAACACACACTTACAGACACACAGAGTCTCGAACACACACACTCACAGACACACAAAGGCAGAAATACACACACTCACAGATACATAGAGACACTAATACACACACTCACAGACACACAGAGACACTATTACACACACTCTCACACACAATGACACTAACAAACACTGGCAGACACACAGATACACTAATACATACACTCGCAGACACACAGTGACGCTAATACACACACTCTCACACACAGAGACACTAAAACAAACTCACAGACACACAGAGACACAAATACACACGCTCACAGACACACAGAGACACTAATACACACACTCGCAGACACACAGACACTAACACACACACACTCGCAGACACACAGAAACACTAATACACACACTCACAGACACACAGACACACTAATAGACACACTCGGTAGCCACACAGAGGCACTAATACACACACTCGCAGGCACACAGAGACACTAATACACACTCACAGACACACAGAGTCTCGAAGACACACACTCGCAGACACACAGAGACACTAATACACACACTCGGAGACACAATGAGACACTAACACACACTCGCAGACACACAGAGACACTAATACACACACTCGCAGTCACACAGAAACACTAACACATGCTCACAGACACACAGAGACACTAACACACACTCACAGACACACAGCGCCTCGAAGACACACACACACCGACACTCAGACACTAACACACACACTCTCAGACACAGAGCCACTAATACACACACACACAGACACCCAGAGACACTAAAACGCACTCGCAGACACACAGAGACAATAACACACACTCACAGTCACACAAAGTCTCGAAGACAAACACTCGCAGACACACAGAGATACTAATACACACTCACAGACACACAGAGACACTCATACACACACTCGCAGACACACAGAGACACTAACGCACACTCGCAGACACACAGAGTCTCGAAGACACACACTCGCAGACACACAGAGACACTAATAGACACACTCGCAGATACACAGAGTCTCGAAGGCACACACTCGCAGACACACAGAGACACTAATAGACACGATCGCAGATACACAGAGACACTAACACACACACTTACACATACTCACAGACACTAATACACAAACTCGCTGACACACAGAGACACTAACACACACACTTACACACACTCACATACATTAATACACACTCTCGCAGACACACAGAGGCACTAATACGCACTCTCGCAGATACACAGAGACACTAATACACACAATCGCGTACACACAGAGGCACTAATACACACAATCGCAGACACACAAGTACACACACTCACAGACAAACAGAGACACTAACACACACACAGACACACAGAAACACTAATTCCCACACTCGCTACGCACAAATACATACTCTCGCAGACACACAGAGACACTAATACACACTCTCGCAGATACACACATACATTAATAAATACACTCACAGACACACCGATACACTATTACACACACTCTCACACACAGAGACACTAATACACACACACTCACACACAGAGACACTAACACACACTCGCAGACACACAGATACTCTAATACACACACTAGCAGACACACAGAGACACTAATACAACCACTCGCAGACACACAGGCCCTAACACACACACTCGAGACACACAGACACTGACACACACACTCACAGACACACAGAGACACTAATACACACACTCACAGACACTAACACACACTCTCGCAGACACAGAGACACTAACACACACTCACAGACACACAGAGACACTAGCACACATTCGCAGACACACAGAGACACTAATACACACACTCACAGACACACAGCGACACTAATACAAACACACTCAGACACACATAGCCACTAATACACACAGTCACAGACACACAGAGACACTATTACACACACTCACAGACACACAGAGACACTAATACACACACTCACAGACACACAGAGACACTAATACACACACTCACAGACACACAGAGACACTAATACACACGCGCAGACACAGAGACACTAATACACACACTCGCAGACACACAAACACTAACATGCACACTCTCAGACACACAGACATTAACACACACACTCACAGACACACAGAAACACTAATACACACACTCACAGACACAAACTCACAGACACACAGAGGCAATAATACACACACTCACAGACACACAGACACAAACACACACACTCACAGACACACAAAGACACTAATACACACACTCACAGACACACAGAGACACTAATACATCCACTCACAGACACACAGATACACTATCACACACACTCTCACACACAGAGACACTAATACACACACACTCTCACACACAGAGACACTAACACACACTCGCAGACACACAGAGACTCTAATACACACACTCACAGACACACAGAGACACTAATACACACACTCACAGACACTAGCACACACTCTCGCAGACACACAAACACTAACACACACTCACAGACACACAGAGACACTAGCACACACTCGCAGACACACAGAGACACTAATACACACACTCACACAGCGACACTAATACAAACACACTCAGACACACGTAGACACAAATACACACAGTCACAGACACACAGAGACACTATTACACACACTCTCACACACAGACACACTAATACACACACTCACAGACACACAGAGACACTAATACACACACTCATAGACACACAGAGACACTAATACACACACGCGCAGACACAGAAACACTAATACACACACTCGCAGACACATAGACACTAACACGCACACTCACAGACACACAGACATTAACACACACACTCACAGACACACAGAAACACTAATACACACACTCGCAGACACACAGAGACTCTAATACACACACTAGCAGACACACAGAGACACTAATACACACACTTACAGACACACAGAGACACTAAGACACACATTCGCAGACACTAACACACACTCTCGCAGACACACAGCCACTAACACATACTCACAGACACAAAGACACACTAGCACGCACTCGCAGACACACAGAGACACTAATACACACAAACACAGACACACAGCGACACTAATACAAACACACTCAGACACACATAGACACTAATACACACAGTCACAGACACACAGAGACACTATTACACACACTCTCACGCACAGACACACTAATACACACACTCACAGACACACAGAGACACTAATACACACACAGACACACAGAGACACTAACACACACACGCGCAGACACAGAGACACTAATACACACACTCGCAGACACACAGACACTAACACGCACACTCTCAGACACACAGACATTAACACACACACTCACAGACACACAGAAACACTAATACACACACTCACAGACACATAGAGACACTAATACACACACTCACAGACACACAGACACACTCACAGACAGACATACAGATACTAATACAGACACAGAAACACACACTGACACTAATACACACACTTACAAACATCCGTAGATACACGAATACACACACTCACACACACACGGATACTAATACACACACTCACAGACACACAGAGACACTAATACACACACTCACAGACACACAGATGCACGAATACGCACACTCGCAGACACAGAGAGGCACTATGCACACACTAGCAGAAACATAGAAACACTAACGCACTCGCAGACACTCAGAGGCACTAATACACAGACTCGCATACACACAGAGACAGTAACACACACTCACAGACATACAGACACTAATACAGACACAGAAACACACACAGACACTAATACACACACTTACAGACACACATAGATACACTAATACACACACTCACAGACACACAGAGACACTAATACACACAATCGCAGACTCACAAATACACACACTCGCAGACACACAGAGACACTAACACACACTCGCAGACGCACAGAGGCACTAATACACACACTCGCAGACACAGAGAGGCACTAATACACACACTCGCAGACACACATAGACACTAATAAATACAATCTCAGACACACAAATACACACACTCAAAGACACACAGAGACACTAATAAATAGTATCGCAGACACACAAATACACACACTCAAAGACACACAGAGACGCTAACACACTTTCGCTGACACACAGAGACACTAACACACTCACAGACACACAGACACTAACACACACACTCACAGACACACAGTGACACTAACACACACAATCGCAGACACACAAATACACACACTCACAGAGACACTAACACACACTCGCTGACACACAGAGACACTAATACACACATTCACAGACACACAGAGACACTAATACACACAATCGCAGACTCACAAATACACACACTCACAGACACACAGAGGCACTAATACACACACTCGCAGACACAGAGAGGCACTAATACACACACTCGCAGACACACAGAGACACTAATAAATACAACCGCAGACACACAAATACACACACTCAAAGACACGCAGAGACACTAACGCACTCTCGCTGATACATAGAGACACGAATACACTCGCAGGCACACAGAGACACTAACACACACTCGCAGACACACAGAGGCACTAATACACACACTCGCAGACACACAGAGGCACTAATACACACACTCCCAGACACACATAGACACTAATAAATACAATCGCAGACACACAAATACACACACTCAAAGACACACAGAGACACTAATAAATAGTATCGCAGACACACTAATACACACACTCAAAGACACACAGAGACACTAACACACTCTCGCTGACACACAGAGACACTAACACACTCACAGGCACACAGAGGCACTAATACACACACTCGCAGACACACAGTGACACTAATAAATACAATGACTCAAGGTATTTAGTCTCTAGTCAAAAAGAAGAAGGAGGTATATGACGTACAAAAGCAACTGGGATCAAGTGGATCCCTTGAAGAGTATAGAGATTGTCGAAATAGAGTTAAGAGGGAAATCAGGAGGGCAAAAAGGGGACATGAAATTGCTTTGGCAAATAATGCAAGGGAGAATCCAAAGAGATTCGACAGATACATAAAGGGGAAAAGAGTAACTAGGGACAGAGTAGGGCCTCTTAAGGATCAACAAGGACATCTATGTGCAGAGCCACAAGAGTTGGGTGAGATCCTGAATGAATATTTCTCATCGGTATTCACGGTGGAGAAAGGCATGGATGTTAGGAAACTAAGGGAAATAAATAGTGATGTCTTGAGAAGTGTGCATATTACAGAGGAGGAGGTGCTGGAAGTCTTAAAGCGCATCAAGGTAGATAAATCCCCGGGACCTGATGAAATGTATCCCAGGATGTTGTGGGAGGCTAGGGAGGAAATTGCGGGTCCCCTAACCGAGATATTTGAATCATCGGCAGCCACAGGTGAGGTGCCTGAAGATTGGAGAGTGGCGAATGTTGTGTCCTTGTTTAAGAAGGGCAGCAGGGAAAAGCCTGGGAACTACAGACCGGTGAGCCTGACGTCTGTAGTAGGTAAGTTGCTAGAAGGTATTCTGAGAGACAGGATCTACAAGCATTTAGAGAGGCAAGGACTGATTCGGGGCAGTCAGCATGGCTTTGTGCGTGGAAAATCATGTCTCACAAATTTGATTGAGTTTTTTGAGCGGGTGACCAAGAAGGTAGATGAGGGCAGTGCAGTAGACGTTGTCTACATGGACTTTAGCAAAGCCTTTGACAAGGCACCGCATGGTAGGTTGTTGCAGAAGGTGAAAGCTCACGGGATCCAGGGTGAGGTTGCCAATTGGATTCAAAATTGGCTGGACGACAGAAGGCAGAGGGTGGTTGTAGAGGGTTGTTTTTCAAACTGGAGGCCTGTGACCAGTGGTGTGCCTCAGGGATCGGTGCTGGGTCCACTGTTATTTGTGATTGATATTAATGATTTGGATGAGAATTTAGGAGGCATGGTTAGTAAGTTTGCAGATGACACCAAGATTGGTGGCACAGTGGATAGTGAAGAAGGTTATCTAGGATTGCAACGGGATCTTGATCAATTAGGCCAGTGGGCCGACGAATGGCAGATGGAGTTTAATTTAGATAAATGTGAGGTGATGCATTTTGGCAGATCGAATCAGGCCAGGACCTACTCAGTTAATGGTATGGCGTTGGGGAGAGTTATAGAACAAAGAGATCTAGGAGTACAGGTTCATAGCTCCTTGAAGGTGGAGTCGCAGGTGGACAGGGTGGTGAAGAAGGCATTCGGCATGCTTGGTTTCATTGGTCAGAACATTGAATACAGGAGTTAGGACGTCTTGTTGAAGTTGTACAAGACATTGGTACGGCCACACTTGGAATACTGTGTGCAGTTCTGATCACCCTATTATAGAAAGGATATTATTAAACTAGAAAGAGTGCAGAAAAGATTTACTAGGATGTTGCCGGGACTTGATGGTTTGAGTTATAAGGAGAGGCTGGATAGACTGGGACTTTTTTCCCTGGAGCGTAGGAGGCTTAGGGGTGATCTTATAGAGGTCTATAAAATAATGAGGGGCATAGATAAGGTAGATAGTCAACATCTTTTCCCAAAGGTAGGGGAGTCTAAAACTAGAGGGCATAGGTTTAAGGTGAGAGGGGAGAGATTCAGAAGGGCCCAGACGGGCAATTTCTTCACTCAGAGGGTAGTGAGTGTCTGGAATGGGCTGCCAGAGGTAGTAGTAGAGGCGGGTACAATTGTGTCTTTTAAAAATCATTTAGATAGTTACATGGGTAAGATGGGTATAGAGGGTTATGGGCCAAGTGCGGGCAACTGGGACTGGCTTAATGGTAAAAACTGGGCGGCATGGACTGGTTGGGCCGAAGGGCCTGTTTCCAAGCTGTAAACTTCTATGATTCTATGATTCTAATCGCAGACACACAAATACACACACTCAAAGACACACAGAGACACTAACACACTCTCGCTGACACACAGAGACACTAATACACTAGCAGACACACCGAGGCACTAATACACACACTCGCAGACGCACAAATACACACTCTCGCAGACACACAGAGAGACTAACACATTGGCAGACACACAGAGGCACTAATACACACACTCGCAGATGCACAAATACACACTCTCGCAGACACACAGAGACACTAACACATTTGCAGACACACAGAGGCACTAATACACACAATCGCAGACACACAAATACACACACGCTCAGGCACACAGAGACACTAACACACTCGCACACACACAGAGGCACGAATACACACACTATCAGACGCGCAAATACACAATCTGGCATACACAAAGAGACACTAACACACTCACAGACACACAGATACACTAACACACTCTCGCAGACACACAGAGGCACTAACACACTCACAGACACACAGATACACTAACACACTCTCGCAGACACACAGAGGCACTAACACATTCACAGACACACAGAGACACTAACACACTCGCACACACACATGCACTAATACACACACTAGCAGACGCACAAATACACACTCTCGCAGACACACAGAGACACTAACACACTCACAGACACACACATACACTAAAACACTCTCGCAGACACACAGAGACACTAACACACTCGCAGGCACACAGAGGCACAAATACACACACTCGCAGACACACAGAGACACGAATACACACACTCGCAGACACACAGAGTCACTAATACACACACTCGCAGACACACAGAGACACCAATACACACACCCGCAGACACACAGAGGCACGAATACAAACACTCGCAGACACACAGAGACACTAATACACACACTCGCAGACACACAGAGACACAAATACACACACTTACATTCACTCACAGACATTAATATACAAACTCACAGACGCACAGAGGCACACATACACACACTTACACACACTCACAGACACTAATTCACACACTCGCAGACACAAAGAGACACTAATACACACACCCGCAGACACACAGAGACACTAACACACAAACTTACACACACTCACAGACACTAATACACACACTCGCAGACACACAGAGACACTAACACACACACTTACACACACTCACAGACACTAATACACACTCTCGCAGACACACAGAGACACTAATACACACTCTCGCAGATACACAGAGACACTAATACACACAATCGCATACACACAGAGGCACTAATACACACAATCGCAGACACACAAATACACACACTCACAGACAATCAGAGGCACTAACACACACACATAGACACACGGAAATACTAATACCCACACTCGCTGACGCACAAATGCACCCTCTCGCAGAGACACAGAGACACTAATACGCACTCTCGCAGATACACAGAGACACTAATACACACAATCGCAGACACACAGAGACACCAATACACGCACCCGCAGACAGACAGAGGCACGAATACAAACACTCGCAGACACACAGAGACACTAATACACACACTCGCAGACACACAGAGACACAAATACATACACTTACATACACTCACAGACACTAATACACACACTCACAGACACACAGAAACACAAATACACACGCTTACACACACTCACAGACACTAATACACACACTCGCAGAACACAGAGACACTAACACACACTCACAGATACTAATACACACACTCGCAGACACACAAAGACACTAATACACACACTCGCAGACACACAGATACACTAATACACACACTTACACACACTCACAGACACTAATACACACAATGGCAGACACACAGAGACACCAACACACACACTTACACACACTCACAGACACTAATACACACTCTCGCAGACACACAGAGACACTAATACACACTCTCGCAGATACACAGAGACACTAATACACACAATCGCAGACACACAGAGGCACTAATACACACAATCGCAGACACACAAATACACACACTCACAGACACACAGAGGCACTAACAGACACACACAGACACACAGAAATACTAATGCCCACACTCGCAGACGCACAAATACACACTCTCGCAGACACACAGAGACACTAATACACACTCTCACAGATACACAGAGACACTAATACACACAATCGCAGACACACAGAGGCACTAATACACACAATTGCAGACGCACAAATATACACTCTCACAGACACACACAGACACTAACACATTCGCAGACACACAGAGGCACTAATACACACACTCGCAGACACACAGAGGCACAAATACACACACTCGCAGACACACATAGACACTAATACACACACTCGCAGACATACCGAGGCACTAACACACACTCGCAGACACTAATACACACACTCGCAGAACACAGAGACACTAACACACACACGTACACACACTCACAGATACTAATACACACACTCGCAGACACACAAAGACACTAATACACACACTCGCAGACACACAGAGACACTAATACACACACTTACACACACTCACAGAAACTAATACACACAATCGCAGACACACAGAGACACTAACACACACACTTACACACACTCACAGACACTAATACACACTCTCGCAGACACACAGAGACACTAATACACACTCTCGCAGATACACAGAGACACTAATACACACAATCGCAGACACACAGAGGCACTAAAACACACAATCGCAGACACACAAATACACACACTCACAGACACACAGAGGCACTAACAGACACACACAGACACACAGAAATACTAATGCCCACACTCGCAGACGCACAAGTACACACTCTCGCAGACACACAGAGACACTAATACACACTCTCACAGATACACAGAGACACTAATACACACAATCGCAGACACACAGAGGCACTAATACACACAATCGCAGACGCACAAATATACACTCACACAGACACACACATACACTAACACATTCGCAGACACACAGAGGCACTAATTCACACACTCGCAGACACACAGAGGCACAAATACACACACTCGCAGACACACATAGACACTAATACACCCACTCGCAGACATACCGAGGCACTAACACACACTCGTAGACACACAACGACACTAATACACACACTCACAGACACACAGAGACACTAACACACACTCGCAGACACACTGAGGCACTAATACACACACTCGCAGACACACAGAGGCACAAATGCACACACTCGCAGACATAGACACTAATACACACACTCGCAGACACACCGAGGCACTAACACACACTCACAGACACACAGACACTATCACACACACTCGGAGACACACAGAGACTCTAATACACACACTCACTGACACACAGAGACACTAACACACACTCGCAGACACACAGAGACACGAAGACACACACTCGCAGTCACACAGAGACACTAATACACACATCTGCAGACACACAGGACACTAACACACACTCACAGACAGACAGACAAACACTAATACAGACACAGAAACACACAGAGGCACTAATACACACACTTACAGACACACATAGATACACTAATACACACACTCACACATACAGACAGACACTGATTCACACTCTCACAGACGCACACAGACACTAATTCACACACTCACAGGCACACACAGACACTAATACACACTCTCACAGGCACACACAGACACTAATGCACACTCGTACAGACACAATTGATACACTGATGCACACACCCACACACACAGACACTAATACACACACACAGACACTAACGCGCACACACAGATACTAATGAACACACTCACTGACACAGAGGGACAAAAATACGCACACTCACAAACACAGGAAGACTCTAATGCACACACTCACACACACACACAGCGACAGTAATACACACACACACACAGACACTAATACACACTCACAGACACACAGATACACTAGTACACTGCTCACAGACAGACAGAGACATGAATAAACACACTTACACACACAGACACTAATGCACACACTGACAGACACACACGGACACAGATAAACACACCCACAGACACACGGAGTCTCTAATGCACCCACGCACCCACACACACGGACACAGATAAATACACCCACAGACACACGGAGACTCGAATGCACACCCACAGACAAACACTAATACACACACTTACAGACACACAGAGATACTAACACACACTCGCGGACACACAGAGCCACCAGCACACACTCGCAGACACACAGAGGCACTAATACAAACACTCGCAGACACACAGAGACACTAATATACACAGTCACACGCAAACAAATACACACACTCGCAGACACACAAATACACATACCCGCAGACACAGAGAGACACTAAGACACACACTCACAGACACACACAGACACTCAATACACACACTCGCAGAAACACAGAGACACTAATGCACACACTTATCCACACTCAGAAACACTAATACACACACTCGCAGCCACACAGAGGCACGAACACACACACTCGCAGACACACAGAGGCACTAATACAAACACTCGCAGACACACAGAGGCACTAATATACACACTCACACACACACAAATACACACACTCGCAGACACACAGACGCACTTACACACACTCTCACAGACACAGAGAGACACTAACACACACTCGCAGACACACAGAGGCACTAACACACACACTCGCAGACACGCAGAGACACTAACACACACTCTCACAGACACACAGACACTAACATACACACTCACAGACACACAGAGACACTAATACCCACACTCACAGACACACAGAGACACTAACACACACTCGCAGACACACAGAGCTACGAAGACACACACTCGCAGACACACAGAGACACTAATACCCACACTCACAGACACACAGAGACACTAACACATACTCACTGACAGACATACAGACACTACTACAGACACGGAAACACACACAGACACTAATACACACTTACACACACTAACTTCTATGATTCTATGATTCTAATCGCAGACACACAAATACACACACTCAAAGACACACAGAGACACTAACACACTCTCGCTGACACACAGAGACACTAATACACTAGCAGACACACCGAGGCACTAATACACACACTCGCAGACGCACAAATACACACTCTCGCAGACACACAGAGAGACTAACACATTGGCAGACACACAGAGGCACTAATACACACACTCGCAGATGCACAAATACACACTCTCGCAGACACACAGAGACACTAACACATTTGCAGACACACAGAGGCACTAATACACACAATCGCAGACACACAAATACACACACGCTCAGGCACACAGAGACACTAACACACTCGCACACACACAGAGGCACGAATACACACACTATCAGACGCACAAATACACAATCTGGCATACACAAAGAGACACTAACACACTCACAGACACACAGATACACTAACACACTCTCGCAGACACACAGAGGCACTAACACACTCACAGACACACAGATACACTAACACACTCTCGCAGACACACAGAGGCACTAACACATTCACAGACACACAGAGACACTAACACACTCGCACACACACATGCACTAATACACACACTAGCAGACGCACAAATACACACACGCTCAGGCACACAGAGACACTAAGACACTCGCACACACACAGAGGCACGAATACACACACTATCAGACGCACAAATACACAATCTGGCATACACAAAGAGACACTAACACACTCACAGACACACAGATACACTAACACACTCTCGCAGACACACAGAGGCACTAACACACTCACAGACACACAGATACACTAACACACTCTCGCAGACACACAGAGACACTAACACACTCACAGACACACACATACACTAAAACACTCTCGCAGACACACAGAGACACTACCACACTCGCAGGCACACAGAGGCACAAATACACACACTCGCAGACACACAGAGACACGAATACACACACTCGCAGACACACAGAGTCACTAATACACACACTCGCAGACACACAGAGACACCAATACACACACCCGCAGACACACAGAGGCACGAATACAAACACTCGCAGACACACAGAGACACTATTACACACACTCGCAGACACACAGAGACACAAATACACACACTTACATTCACTCACAGCCATTAATATACAAACTCACAGACGCACAGAGGCACACATACACACACTTACACACACTCACAGACACTAATTCACACACTCGCAGACACACAGAGACACTAATACACACACCCGCAGACACACAGAGACACTAACACACAAACTTACACACACTCACAGACACTAATACACACACTCGCAGACACACAGAGACACTAACACACACACTTACACACACTCACAGACACTAATACACACTCTCGCAGACACACAGAGACACTAATACACACTCTCGCAGATACACAGAGACACTAATACACACAATCGCATACACACAGAGGCACTAATACACACAATCGCAGACACACAAATACACACACTCACAGACAAACAGAGGCACTAACACACACACATAGACACACGGAAATACTAATACCCACACTCGCTGACGCACAAATGCACACTCTCGCAGAGACACAGAGACACTAATACGCACTCTCGCAGATACACAGAGACACTAATACACACAATCGCAGACACACAGAGACACCAATACACGCACCCGCAGACAGACAGAGGCACGAATACAAACACTCGCAGACACACAGAGACACTAATACACACACTCGCAGACACACAGAGACACAAATACATACACTTACATACACTCACAGACACTAATACACACACTCACAGACACACAGAAACACAAATACACACGCTTACACACACTCACAGACACTAAAATACACACTCGCAGAACACAGAGACACTAACACACACTCACAGATACTAATACACACACTCGCAGACACACAAAGACACTAATACACACACTCGCAGACACACAGATACACTAATACACACACTTACACACACTCACAGACACTAATACACACAATGGCAGACGCACAGAGACACCAACACACACACTTACACACACTCACAGACACTAATACACACTCTCGCAGACACACAGAGACACTAATACACACTCTCGCAGATACACAGAGACACTAATACACACAATCGCAGACACACAGAGGCACTAATACACACAATCGCAGACACACAAATACACACACTCACAGACACACAGAGGCACTAACAGACACACACAGACACACAGAAATACTAATGCCCACACTCGCAGACGCACAAATACACACTCTCGCAGACACACAGAGACACTAATACACACTCTCACAGATACACAGAGACACTAATACACACAATCGCAGACACACAGAGGCACTAATACACACAATCGCAGACGCACAAATATACACTCTCACAGACACACACAGACACTAACACATTCGCAGACACACAGAGACACTAATACACACACTCGCAGACACACAGAGGCACAAATACACACACTCGCAGACACACATAGACACTAATACACACACTCGCAGACATACCGAGGCACTAACACACACTCGCAGACACTAATACACACACTCGCAGAACACAGAGACACTAACACACACACTTACACACACTCACAGATACTAATACACACACTCGCAGACACACAAAGACACTAATACACACACACGCAGACACACAGAGACACTAATACACACACTTACACACACTCACAGACACTAATACACACAATCGCAGACACACAGAGACACTAACACACACTTACACACACTCACAGACACTAATACACACTCTCGCAGACACACAGAGACACTAATACACACTCTCGCAGATACACAGAGACACTAATACACACAATCGCAGACACACAGAGGCACTAAAACACACACAGACACACACTCACAGACACTAATACACACTCTCGCAGACACACAGAGACACTAATACACACTCTCGCAGATACACAGAGACACTAATACACACAATCGCAGACACACAGAGACACTAATACACACTCTCACAGATACACAGAGACACTAATACACACAATCGCAGACACACAGAGGCACTAATACACACAATCGCAGACGCACAAATATACACTCTCACAGACACACACATACACTAACACATTCGCAGACACACAGAGGCACTAATACACACACTCGCAGACACACAGAGGCACAAATACACACACTCGCAGACACACATAGACACAAATACACCCACTCGCAGACATACCGAGGCACTAACACACACTCGTAGACACACAACGACACTAATACACACACTCACAGACACACAGAGACACTAACACACACTCGCAGACACACTGAGGCACTAATACACACACTCGCAGACACACAGAGGCACAAATGCACACACTCGCAGACATAGACACTAATACACACACTCGCAGACACACCGAGGCACTAACACACACTCACAGACACACAGACACTATCACACACACTCGGAGACACACAGAGACTCTAATACACACACTCACTGACACACAGAGACACTAACACACACTCGCAGACACACAGAGACACGAAGACACACACTCGCAGTCACACAGAGACACTAATACACACACCTGCAGACACACAGGACACTAACACACACTCACAGACAGACAGACAAACACTAATACAGACACAGAAACACACAGAGACACTAATACACACACTTACAGACACACATAGATACACTAATACACACACTCACACATACAGACAGACACTGATTCACACTCTCACAGACGCACACAGACACTAATTCACACACTCACAGGCACACACAGACACTAATACACACTCTCACAGGCACACACAGACACTAATGCACACTCGTACAGACACAATTGATACACTGATGCACACACCCACACACACAGACACTAATACACACACACAGACACTAACGCGCACACACAGATACTAATGAACACACTCACTGACACAGAGGGACAAAAATACGCACACTCACAAACACAGGAAGTCTCTAATGCACACACTCACACACACACACAGCGACAGTAATACTCACACACACTCAGACACTAATACACACTCACAGACACACAGATACACTAGTACACTGCTCACAGACAGACAGAGACATGAATAAACACACTTACACACACAGACACTAATGCACACACTGACAGACACACACGGACACAGATAAACACACCCACAGACACACGGAGTCTCTAATGCACCCACGCACCCACACACACGGACACAGATAAATACACCCACAGACACACGGAGACTCGAATGCACACCCACAGACAAACACTAATACACACACTTACAGACACACAGAGATGCTAACACACACTCGCGGACACACAGAGCCACCAGCACACACTCGCAGACACACAGAGGCACTAATACAAACACTCGCAGACACACAGAGACACTAATATACACAGTCACACGCAAACAAATACACACACTCGCAGACACACAAATACACATACCCGCAGACACAGAGAGACACTAAGACACACACTCACAGACACACACAGACACTCAATACACACACTCGCAGAAACACAGAGACACTAATGCACACACTTATCCACACTCAGAAACACTAATACACACACTCGCAGCCACACAGAGGCACGAACACACACACTCGCAGACACACAGAGGCACTAATACAAACACTCGCAGACACACAGAGGCACTAATATACACACTCACACACACACAAATACACACACTCGCAGACACACAGACGCACTTACACACACTCTCACAGACACAGAGAGACACTAACACACACTCGCAGACACACAGAGGCACTAACACACACACTCGCAGACACGCAGAGACACTAACACACACTCTCACAGACACACAGACACTAACATACACACTCACAGACACACAGAGACACTAATACCCACACTCACAGACACACAGAGACACTAACACACACTCGCAGACACACAGAGCTACGAAGACACACACTCGCAGACACACAGAGACACTAATACCCACACTCGCAGACACACAGAGACACTAACACATACTCACAGACAGACATACAGACACTACTACAGACACGGAAACACACACAGACACTAATACACACACTTACAGACACACGTAGATACACTTATGCACACACTCAAACACACACAGATACTAATACACACACTCACAGACATACAGAGACACTAATACACACAATCGCAGACATACAAATACACACACTCACATAGACACTAACACACACTCCCAGACACACAGAGACACTAATACACCCACTCTCAGACACACAGAGACACTCATACACACAATCGCAGACTCACAAATACACACACTCACAGACACTCAGAGACACTAACACACTTGCAGATACACAGAGGCACTAATACACACACTAGCAGACACAGAGAGGCACTAATACACACACTCGCATACACATAGAGACACTAACACACTCGCAGACACACAGAGGCACTAATACACACTCTCGCTGACACACAGAGACACTAATACACTCGCAGACACACAGAGGCACTAATACACACACTCGCAGACGCACAAATACACAGTCTCGCAGACACACAGCGACACTAACACAGTCACAGACACACAGAGAAAGTAACACGCTCCCACACACACAGAGGCACTAATACACACACTCGCAGACGCACAAATACACACTTTGGCAGACACACAGAGACACTAATACACTCACAGACACACAGATACACTAACACACTCTCGCAGACACACAGAGGCACTAACACACTCGCAGACACACAGAGACACTAACACACTCGCACACACACAGATGCAATAATACACACACTCGCAGACGCACAAATACACACTCTCGCAGACACACAGAGACACTAACACACTCACAGACACACACATACACTAACACACTCTCGCAGACACACAGAGACACTGACACACTCGCAGACACGCAGCGGCACTAATACACACACTCGCAGACACACAGAGGCACAAATACACACACTCGCAGACACACAGAGACACTAATACACACACTCGCAGACACACAAATACACACTCTCGCAGACACACAGTGACACTAACACACACACTCGCACACACACAGAGGCACTAATACACACACTCGCAGACACACAAATACACACTCTCGCAGACACACAGAGACACTAACACACTCACAGACACACAGATACACTAACACACTCTCGCAGACACACAGAGACACTAACACACTCGCAGAGACGCAGAGGCACTAATACACACACTCGCAGACTCACAGACACTATCACACACACTCGGAGACACACAGAGACTCTAATACACACACTCACTGACACACAGAGACACTAACACACACTCGCAGACACACAGAGACACGAAGACACACACTCGCAGTCACACAGAGACACTAATACACACACCTGCAGACACACAGGACACTAACACACACTCACAGACAGACAGACAAACACTAATACAGACACAGAAACACACAGAGACACTAATACACACACTTACAGACACACATAGATACACTAATACACACACTCACACATACAGACAGACACTGATTCACACTCTCACAGACGCACACAGACACTAATTCACACACTCACAGGCACACACAGACACTAATACACACTCTCACAGGCACACACAGACACTAATGCACACTCGTACAGACACAATTGATACACTGATGCACACACCCACACACACAGACACTAATACACACACACAGACACTAACGCGCACACACAGATACTAATGAACACACTCACTGACACAGAGGGACAAAAATACGCACACTCACAAACACAGGAAGTCTCTAATGCACACACTCACACACACACACAGCGACAGTAATACTCACACACACTCAGACACTAATACACACTCACAGACACACAGATACACTAGTACACTGCTCACAGACAGACAGAGACATGAATAAACACACTTACACACACAGACACTAATGCACACACTGACAGACACACACGGACACAGATAAACACACCCACAGACACACGGAGTCTCTAATGCACCCACGCACCCACACACACGGACACAGATAAATACACCCACAGACACACGGAGACTCGAATGCACACCCACAGACAAACACTAATACACACACTCGCAGACACACAGAGACACAAATACATACACTTACATACACTCACAGACACTAATACACACACTCACAGACACACAGAAACACAAATACACACGCTTACACACACTCACAGACACTAATACACACACTCGCAGAACACAGAGACACTAACACACACTCACAGATACTAATACACACACTCGCAGACACACAAAGACACTAATACACACACTCGCAGACACACAGATACACTAATACACACACTTACACACACTCACAGACACTAATACACACAATGGCAGACACACAGAGACACCAACACACACACTTACACACACTCACAGACACTAATACACACTCTCGCAGACACACAGAGACACTAATACACAATCTCGCAGATACACTGAGACACTAATACACACAATCGCAGACACACAGAGGCACTAATACACACAATCGCAGACACACAAATACACACACTCACAGACACACAGAGGCACTAACAGACACACACAGACACACAGAAATACTAATGCCCACACTCGCAGACGCACAAATACACACTCTCGCAGACACACAGAGACACTAATACACACTCTCACAGATACACAGAGACACTAATACACACAATCGCAGACACACAGAGGCACTAATACACACAATTGCAGACGCACAAATATACACTCTCACAGACACACACAGACACTAACACATTCGCAGACACACAGAGGCACTAATACACACACTCGCAGACACACAGAGGCACAAATACACACACTCGCAGACACACATAGACACTAATACACACACTCGCAGACATACCGAGGCACTAACACACACTCGCAGACACTAATACACACACTCGCAGAACACAGAGACACTAACACACACACGTACACACACTCACAGATACTAATACACACACTCGCAGACACACAAAGACACTAATACACACACTCGCAGACACACAGAGACACTAATACACACACTTACACACACTCACAGAAACTAATACACACAATCGCAGACACACAGAGACACTAACACACACACTTACACACACTCACAGACACTAATACACACTCTCGCAGACACACAGAGACACTAATACACACTCTCGCAGATACACAGAGACACTAATACACACAATCGCAGACACACAGAGGCACTAAAACACACAATCGCAGACACACAAATACACACACTCACAGACACACAGAGGCACTAACAGACACACACAGACACACAGAAATACTAATGCCCACACTCGCAGACGCACAAGTACACACTCTCGCAGACACACAGAGACACTAATACACACTCTCACAGATACACAGAGACACTAATACACACAATCGCAGACACACAGAGGCACTAATACACACAATCGCAGACGCACAAATATACACTCACACAGACACACACATACACTAACACATTCGCAGACACACAGAGGCACTAATTCACACACTCGCAGACACACAGAGGCACAAATACACACACTCGCAGACACACATAGACACTAATACACCCACTCGCAGACATACCGAGGCACTAACACACACTCGTAGACACACAACGACACTAATACACACACTCACAGACACACAGAGACACTAACACACACTCGCAGACACACTGAGGCACTAATACACACACTCGCAGACACACAGAGGCACAAATGCACACACTCGCAGACATAGACACTAATTCACACACTCACAGGCACACACAGACACTAATACACACTCTCACAGGCACACACAGACACTAATGCACACTCGTACAGACACAATTGATACACTGATGCACACACCCACACACACAGACACTAATACACACACACAGACACTAACGCGCACACACAGATACTAATGAACACACTCACTGACACAGAGGGACAAAAATACGCACACTCACAAACACAGGAAGTCTCTAATGCACACACTCACACACACACACAGCGACAGTAATACTCACACACACTCAGACACTAATACACACTCACAGACACACAGATACACTAGTACACTGCTCACAGACAGACAGAGACATGAATAAACACACTTACACACACAGACACTAATGCACACACTGACAGACACACACGGACACAGATAAACACACCCACAGACACACGGAGTCTCTAATGCACCCACGCACCCACACACACGGACACAGATAAATACACCCACAGACACACGGAGACTCGAATGCACACCCACAGACAAACACTAATACACACACTCGCAGACACACAGAGACACAAATACATACACTTACATACACTCACAGACACTAATACACACACTCACAGACACACAGAAACACAAATACACACGCTTACACACACTCACAGACACTAATACACACACTCGCAGAACACAGAGACACTAACACACACTCACAGATACTAATACACACACTCGCAGACACACAAAGACACTAATACACACACTCGCAGACACACAGATACACTAATACACACACTTACACACACTCACAGACACTAATACACACAATGGCAGACACACAGAGACACCAACACACACACTTACACACACTCACAGACACTAATACACACTCTCGCAGACACACAGAGACACTAATACACACTCTCGCAGATACACAGAGACACTAATACACACAATCGCAGACACACAGAGGCACTAATACACACAATCGCAGACACACAAATACACACACTCACAGACACACAGAGGCACTAACAGACACACACAGACACACAGAAATACTAATGCCCACACTCGCAGACGCACAAATACACACTCTCGCAGACACACAGAGACACTAATACACACTCTCACAGATACACAGAGACACTAATACACACAATCGCAGACACACAGAGGCACTAATACACACAATTGCAGACGCACAAATATACACTCTCACAGACACACACAGACACTAACACATTCGCAGACACACAGAGGCACTAATACACACACTCGCAGACACACAGAGGCACAAATACACACACTCGCAGACACACATAGACACTAATACACACACTCGCAGACATACCGAGGCACTAACACACACTCGCAGACACTAATACACACACTCGCAGAACACAGAGACACTAACACACACACGTACACACACTCACAGATACTAATACACACACTCGCAGACACACAAAGACACTAATACACACACTCGCAGACACACAGAGACACTAATACACACACTTACACACACTCACAGAAACTAATACACACAATCGCAGACACACAGAGACACTAACACACACACTTACACACACTCACAGACACTAATACACACTCTCGCAGACACACAGAGACACTAATACACACTCTCGCAGATACACAGAGACACTAATACACACAATCGCAGACACACAGAGGCACTAAAACACACAATCGCAGACACACAAATACACACACTCACAGACACACAGAGGCACTAACAGACACACACAGACACACAGAAATACTAATGCCCACACTCGCAGACGCACAAGTACACACTCTCGCAGACACACAGAGACACTAATACACACTCTCACAGATACACAGAGACACTAATACACACAATCGCAGACACACAGAGGCACTAATACACACAATCGCAGACGCACAAATATACACTCACACAGACACACACATACACTAACACATTCGCAGACACACAGAGGCACTAATTCACACACTCGCAGACACACAGAGGCACAAATACACACACTCGCAGACACACATAGACACTAATACACCCACTCGCAGACATACCGAGGCACTAACACACACTCGTAGACACACAACGACACTAATACACACACTCACAGACACACAGAGACACTAACACACACTCGCAGACACACTGAGGCACTAATACACACACTCGCAGACACACAGAGGCACAAATGCACACACTCGCAGACATAGACACTAATACACACACTCGCAGACACACCGAGGCACTAACACACACTCACAGACACACAGACACTATCACACACACTCGGAGACACACAGAGACTCTAATACACACACTCACTGACACACAGAGACACTAACACACACTCGCAGACACACAGAGACACGAAGACACACACTCGCAGTCACACAGAGACACTAATACACACATCTGCAGACACACAGGACACTAACACACACTCACAGACAGACAGACAAACACTAATGCAGACACAGAAACACACAGAGGCACTAATACACACACTTACAGACACACATAGATACACTAATACACACACTCACACATACAGACAGACACTGATTCACACTCTCACAGACGCACACAGACACTAATTCACACACTCACAGGCACACACAGACACTAATACACACTCTCACAGGCACACACAGACACTAATGCACACTCGTACAGACACAATTGATACACTGATGCACACACCCACACACACAGACACTAATACACACACACAGACACTAACGCGCACACACAGATACTAATGAACACACTCACTGACACAGAGGGACAAAAATACGCACACTCACAAACACAGGAAGACTCTAATGCACACACTCACACACACACACAGCGACAGTAATACACACACACACACAGACACTAATACACACTCACAGACACACAGATACACTAGTACACTGCTCACAGACAGACAGAGACATGAATAAACACACTTACACACACAGACACTAATGCACACACTGACAGACACACACGGACACAGATAAACACACCCACAGACACACGGAGTCTCTAATGCACCCACGCACCCACACACACGGACACAGATAAATACACCCACAGACACACGGAGACTCGAATGCACACCCACAGACAAACACTAATACACACACTTACAGACACACAGAGATACTAACACACACTCGCGGACACACAGAGCCACCAGCACACACTCGCAGACACACAGAGGCACTAATACAAACACTCGCAGACACACAGAGACACTAATATACACAGTCACACGCAAACAAATACACACACTCGCAGACACACAAATACACATACCCGCAGACACAGAGAGACACTAAGACACACACTCACAGACACACACAGACACTCAATACACACACTCGCAGAAACACAGAGACACTAATGCACACACTTATCCACACTCAGAAACACTAATACACACACTCGCAGCCACACAGAGGCACGAACACACACACTCGCAGACACACAGAGGCACTAATACAAACACTCGCAGACACACAGAGGCACTAATATACACACTCACACACACACAAATACACACACTCGCAGACACACAGACGCACTTACACACACTCTCACAGACACAGAGAGACACTAACACACACTCGCAGACACACAGAGGCACTAACACACACACTCGCAGACACGCAGAGACACTAACACACACTCTCACAGACACACAGACACTAACATACACACTCACAGACACACAGAGACACTAATACCCACACTCACAGACACACAGAGACACTAACACACACTCGCAGACACACAGAGCTACGAAGACACACACTCGCAGACACACAGAGACACTAATACCCACACTCACAGACACACAGAGACACTAACACATACTCACTGACAGACATACAGACACTACTACAGACACGGAAACACACACAGACACTAATACACACTTACACACACTAACTTCTATGATTCTATGATTCTAATCGCAGACACACAAATACACACACTCAAAGACACACAGAGACACTAACACACTCTCGCTGACACACAGAGACACTAATACACTAGCAGACACACCGAGGCACTAATACACACACTCGCAGACGCACAAATACACACTCTCGCAGACACACAGAGAGACTAACACATTGGCAGACACACAGAGGCACTAATACACACACTCGCAGATGCACAAATACACACTCTCGCAGACACACAGAGACACTAACACATTTGCAGACACACAGAGGCACTAATACACACAATCGCAGACACACAAATACACACACGCTCAGGCACACAGAGACACTAACACACTCGCACACACACAGAGGCACGAATACACACACTATCAGACGCACAAATACACAATCTGGCATACACAAAGAGACACTAACACACTCACAGACACACAGATACACTAACACACTCTCGCAGACACACAGAGGCACTAACACACTCACAGACACACAGATACACTAACACACTCTCGCAGACACACAGAGGCACTAACACATTCACAGACACACAGAGACACTAACACACTCGCACACACACATGCACTAATACACACACTAGCAGACGCACAAATACACACACGCTCAGGCACACAGAGACACTAAGACACTCGCACACACACAGAGGCACGAATACACACACTATCAGACGCACAAATACACAATCTGGCATACACAAAGAGACACTAACACACTCACAGACACACAGATACACTAACACACTCTCGCAGACACACAGAGGCACTAACACACTCACAGACACACAGATACACTAACACACTCTCGCAGACACACAGAGACACTAACACACTCACAGACACACACATACACTAAAACACTCTCGCAGACACACAGAGACACTACCACACTCGCAGGCACACAGAGGCACAAATACACACACTCGCAGACACACAGAGACACGAATACACACACTCGCAGACACACAGAGTCACTAATACACACACTCGCAGACACACAGAGACACCAATACACACACCCGCAGACACACAGAGGCACGAATACAAACACTCGCAGACACACAGAGACACTATTACACACACTCGCAGACACACAGAGACACAAATACACACACTTACATTCACTCACAGCCATTAATATACAAACTCACAGACGCACAGAGGCACACATACACACACTTACACACACTCACAGACACTAATTCACACACTCGCAGACACACAGAGACACTAATACACACACCCGCAGACACACAGAGACACTAACACACAAACTTACACACACTCACAGACACTAATACACACACTCGCAGACACACAGAGACACTAACACACACACTTACACACACTCACAGACACTAATACACACTCTCGCAGACACACAGAGACACTAATACACACTCTCGCAGATACACAGAGACACTAATACACACAATCGCATACACACAGAGGCACTAATACACACAATCGCAGACACACAAATACACACACTCACAGACAAACAGAGGCACTAACACACACACATAGACACACGGAAATACTAATACCCACACTCGCTGACGCACAAATGCACACTCTCGCAGAGACACAGAGACACTAATACGCACTCTCGCAGATACACAGAGACACTAATACACACAATCGCAGACACACAGAGACACCAATACACGCACCCGCAGACAGACAGAGGCACGAATACAAACACTCGCAGACACACAGAGACACTAATACACACACTCGCAGACACACAGAGACACAAATACATACACTTACATACACTCACAGACACTAATACACACACTCACAGACACACAGAAACACAAATACACACGCTTACACACACTCACAGACACTAAAATACACACTCGCAGAACACAGAGACACTAACACACACTCACAGATACTAATACACACACTCGCAGACACACAAAGACACTAATACACACACTCGCAGACACACAGATACACTAATACACACACTTACACACACTCACAGACACTAATACACACAATGGCAGACGCACAGAGACACCAACACACACACTTACACACACTCACAGACACTAATACACACTCTCGCAGACACACAGAGACACTAATACACACTCTCGCAGATACACAGAGACACTAATACACACAATCGCAGACACACAGAGGCACTAATACACACAATCGCAGACACACAAATACACACACTCACAGACACACAGAGGCACTAACAGACACACACAGACACACAGAAATACTAATGCCCACACTCGCAGACGCACAAATACACACTCTCGCAGACACACAGAGACACTAATACACACTCTCACAGATACACAGAGACACTAATACACACAATCGCAGACACACAGAGGCACTAATACACACAATCGCAGACGCACAAATATACACTCTCACAGACACACACAGACACTAACACATTCGCAGACACACAGAGACACTAATACACACACTCGCAGACACACAGAGGCACAAATACACACACTCGCAGACACACATAGACACTAATACACACACTCGCAGACATACCGAGGCACTAACACACACTCGCAGACACTAATACACACACTCGCAGAACACAGAGACACTAACACACACACTTACACACACTCACAGATACTAATACACACACTCGCAGACACACAAAGACACTAATACACACACACGCAGACACACAGAGACACTAATACACACACTTACACACACTCACAGACACTAATACACACAATCGCAGACACACATAGACACTAACACACACTTACACACACTCACAGACACTAATACACACTCTCGCAGACACACAGAGACACTAATACACACTCTCGCAGATACACAGAGACACTAATACACACAATCGCAGACACACAGAGGCACAAATACACACACTCGCAGACACACATAGACACTAATACACACACTCGCAGACATACCGAGGCACTAACACACACTCGCAGACACTAATACACACACTCGCAGAACACAGAGACACTAACACACACACTTACACACACTCACAGATACTAATACACACACTCGCAGACACACAAAGACACTAATACACACACACGCAGACACACAGAGACACTAATACACACACTTACACACACTCACAGACACTAATACACACAATCGCAGACACACAGAGACACTAACACACACTTACACACACTCACAGACACTAATACACACTCTCGCAGACACACAGAGACACTAATACACACTCTCGCAGATACACAGAGACACTAATACACACAATCGCAGACACACAGAGGCACTAAAACACACACAGACACACACTCACAGACACTAATACACACTCTCGCAGACACACAGAGACACTAATACACACTCTCGCAGATACACAGAGACACTAATACACACAATCGCAGACACACAGAGACACTAATACACACTCTCACAGATACACAGAGACACTAATACACACAATCGCAGACACACAGAGGCACTAATACACACAATCGCAGACGCACAAATATACACTCTCACAGACACACACATACACTAACACATTCGCAGACACACAGAGGCACTAATACACACACTCGCAGACACACAGAGGCACAAATACACACACTCGCAGACACACATAGACACTAATACACCCACTCGCAGACATACCGAGGCACTAACACACACTCGTAGACACACAACGACACTAATACACACACTCACAGACACACAGAGACACTAACACACACTCGCAGACACACTGAGGCACTAATAAACACACTCGCAGACACACAGAGGCACAAATGCACACACTCGCAGACATAGACACTAATACACACACTCGCAGACACACCGAGGCACTAACACACACTCACAGACACACAGACACTATCACACACACTCGGAGACACACAGAGACTCTAATACACACACTCACTGACACACAGAGACACTAACACACACTCGCAGACACACAGAGACACGAAGACACACACTCGCAGTCACACAGAGACACTAATACACACACCTGCAGACACACAGGACACTAACACACACTCACAGACAGACAGACAAACACTAATACAGACACAGAAACACACAGAGACACTAATACACACACTTACAGACACACATAGATACACTAATACACACACTCACACATACAGACAGACACTGATTCACACTCTCACAGACGCACACAGACACTAATTCACACACTCACAGGCACACACAGACACTAATACACACTCTCACAGGCACACACAGACACTAATGCACACTCGTACAGACACAATTGATACACTGATGCACACACCCACACACACAGACACTAATACACACACACAGACACTAACGCGCACACACAGATACTAATGAACACACTCACTGACACAGAGGGACAAAAATACGCACACTCACAAACACAGGAAGTCTCTAATGCACACACTCACACACACACACAGCGACAGTAATACTCACACACACTCAGACACTAATACACACTCACAGACACACAGATACACTAGTACACTGCTCACAGACAGACAGAGACATGAATAAACACACTTACACACACAGACACTAATGCACACACTGACAGACACACACGGACACAGATAAACACACCCACAGACACACGGAGTCTCTAATGCACCCACGCACCCACACACACGGACACAGATAAATACACCCACAGACACACGGAGACTCGAATGCACACCCACAGACAAACACTAATACACACACTTACAGACACACAGAGATGCTAACACACACTCGCGGACACACAGAGCCACCAGCACACACTCGCAGACACACAGAGGCACTAATACAAACACTCGCAGACACACAGAGACACTAATATACACAGTCACACGCAAACAAATACACACACTCGCAGACACACAAATACACATACCCGCAGACACAGAGAGACACTAAGACACACACTCACAGACACACACAGACACTCAATACACACACTCGCAGAAACACAGAGACACTAATGCACACACTTATCCACACTCAGAAACACTAATACACACACTCGCAGCCACACAGAGGCACGAACACACACACTCGCAGACACACAGAGGCACTAATACAAACACTCGCAGACACACAGAGGCACTAATATACACACTCACACACACACAAATACACACACTCGCAGACACACAGACGCACTTACACACACTCTCACAGACACAGAGAGACACTAACACACACTCGCAGACACACAGAGGCACTAACACACACACTCGCAGACACGCAGAGACACTAACACACACTCTCACAGACACACAGACACTAACATACACACTCACAGACACACAGAGACACTAATACCCACACTCACAGACACACAGAGACACTAACACACACTCGCAGACACACAGAGCTACGAAGACACACACTCGCAGACACACAGAGACACTAATACCCACACTCGCAGACACACAGAGACACTAACACATACTCACAGACAGACATACAGACACTACTACAGACACGGAAACACACACAGACACTAATACACACACTTACAGACACACGTAGATACACTTATGCACACACTCAAACACACACAGATACTAATACACACACTCACAGACATACAGAGACACTAATACACACAATCGCAGACATACAAATACACACACTCACATAGACACTAACACACACTCCCAGACACACAGAGACACTAATACACCCACTCTCAGACACACAGAGACACTCATACACACAATCGCAGACTCACAAATACACACACTCACAGACACTCAGAGACACTAACACACTTGCAGATACACAGAGGCACTAATACACACACTAGCAGACACAGAGAGGCACTAATACACACACTCGCATACACATAGAGACACTAACACACTCGCAGACACACAGAGGCACTAATACACACTCTCGCTGACACACAGAGACACTAATACACTCGCAGACACACAGAGGCACTAATACACACACTCGCAGACGCACAAATACACAGTCTCGCAGACACACAGCGACACTAACACAGTCACAGACACACAGAGAAAGTAACACGCTCCCACACACACAGAGGCACTAATACACACACTCGCAGACGCACAAATACACACTTTGGCAGACACACAGAGACACTAATACACTCACAGACACACAGATACACTAACACACTCTCGCAGACACACAGAGGCACTAACACACTCGCAGACACACAGAGACACTAACACACTCGCACACACACAGATGCAATAATACACACACTCGCAGACGCACAAATACACACTCTCGCAGACACACAGAGACACTAACACACTCACAGACACACACATACACTAACACACTCTCGCAGACACACAGAGACACTGACACACTCGCAGACACGCAGCGGCACTAATACACACACTCGCAGACACACAGAGGCACAAATACACACACTCGCAGACACACAGAGACACTAATACACACACTCGCAGACACACAAATACACACTCTCGCAGACACACAGTGACACTAACACACACACTCGCACACACACAGAGGCACTAATACACACACTCGCAGACACACAAATACACACTCTCGCAGACACACAGAGACACTAACACACTCACAGACACACAGATACACTAACACACTCTCGCAGACACACAGAGACACTAACACACTCGCAGAGACGCAGAGGCACTAATACACACACTCGCAGACTCACAGACACTATCACACACACTCGGAGACACACAGAGACTCTAATACACACACTCACTGACACACAGAGACACTAACACACACTCGCAGACACACAGAGACACGAAGACACACACTCGCAGTCACACAGAGACACTAATACACACACCTGCAGACACACAGGACACTAACACACACTCACAGACAGACAGACAAACACTAATACAGACACAGAAACACACAGAGACACTAATACACACACTCACAGACACACATAGATACACTAATACACACACTCACACATACAGACAGACACTGATTCACACTCTCACAGACGCACACAGACACTAATTCACACACTCACAGGCACACACAGACACTAATACACACTCTCACAGGCACACACAGACACTAATGCACACTCGTACAGACACAATTGATACACTGATGCACACACCCACACACACAGACACTAATACACACACACAGACACTAACGCGCACACACAGATACTAATGAACACACTCACTGACACAGAGGGACAAAAATACGCACACTCACAAACACAGGAAGTCTCTAATGCACACACTCACACACACACACAGCGACAGTAATACTCACACACACTCAGACACTAATACACACTCACAGACACACAGATACACTAGTACACTGCTCACAGACAGACAGAGACATGAATAAACACACTTACACACACAGACACTAATGCACACACTGACAGACACACACGGACACAGATAAACACACCCACAGACACACGGAGTCTCTAATGCACCCACGCACCCACACACACGGACACAGATAAATACACCCACAGACACACGGAGACTCGAATGCACACCCACAGACAAACACTAATACACACACTTACAGACACACAGAGATGCTAACACACACTCGCGGACACACAGAGCCACCAGCACACACTCGCAGACACACAGAGGCACTAATACAAACACTCGCAGACACACAGAGACACTAATATACACAGTCACACGCAAACAAATACACACACTCGCAGACACACAAATACACATACCCGCAGACACAGAGAGACACTAAGACACACACTCACAGACACACACAGACACTCAATACACACACTCGCAGAAACACAGAGACACTAATGCACACACTTATCCACACTCAGAAACACTAATACACACACTCGCAGCCACACAGAGGCACGAACACACACACTCGCAGACACACAGAGGCACTAATACAAACACTCGCAGACACACAGAGGCACTAATATACACACTCACACACACACAAATACACACACTCGCAGACACACAGACGCACTTACACACACTCTCACAGACACAGAGAGACACTAACACACACTCGCAGACACACAGAGGCACTAACACACACACTCGCAGACACGCAGAGACACTAACACACACTCTCACAGACACACAGACACTAACATACACACTCACAGACACACAGAGACACTAATACCCACACTCACAGACACACAGAGACACTAACACACACTCGCAGACACACAGAGCTACGAAGACACACACTCGCAGACACACAGAGACACTAATACCCACACTCGCAGACACACAGAGACACTAACACATACTCACAGACAGACATACAGACACTACTACAGACACGGAAACACACACAGACACTAATACACACACTTACAGACACACGTAGATACACTTATGCACACACTCAAACACACACAGATACTAATACACACACTCACAGACATACAGAGACACTAATACACACAATCGCAGACATACAAATACACACACTCACATAGACACTAACACACACTCCCAGACACACAGAGACACTAATACACCCACTCTCAGACACACAGAGACACTCATACACACAATCGCAGACTCACAAATACACACACTCACAGACACTCAGAGACACTAACACACTTGCAGATACACAGAGGCACTAATACACACACTAGCAGACACAGAGAGGCACTAATACACACACTCGCATACACATAGAGACACTAACACACTCGCAGACACACAGAGGCACTAATACACACTCTCGCTGACACACAGAGACACTAATACACTCGCAGACACACAGAGGCACTAATACACACACTCGCAGACGCACAAATACACAGTCTCGCAGACACACAGCGACACTAACACAGTCACAGACACACAGAGAAAGTAACACGCTCCCACACACACAGAGGCACTAATACACACACTCGCAGACGCACAAATACACACTTTGGCAGACACACAGAGACACTAATACACTCACAGACACACAGATACACTAACACACTCTCGCAGACACACAGAGGCACTAACACACTCGCAGACACACAGAGACACTAACACACTCGCACACACACAGATGCAATAATACACACACTCGCAGACGCACAAATACACACTCTCGCAGACACACAGAGACACTAACACACTCACAGACACACACATACACTAACACACTCTCGCAGACACACAGAGACACTGACACACTCGCAGACACGCAGCGGCACTAATACACACACTCGCAGACACACAGAGGCACAAATACACACACTCGCAGACACACAGAGACACTAATACACACACTCGCAGACACACAAATACACACTCTCGCAGACACACAGTGACACTAACACACACACTCGCACACACACAGAGGCACTAATACACACACTCGCAGACACACAAATACACACTCTCGCAGACACACAGAGACACTAACACACTCACAGACACACAGATACACTAACACACTCTCGCAGACACACAGAGACACTAACACACTCGCAGAGACGCAGAGGCACTAATACACACACTCGCAGACTCACAGACACTATCACACACACTCGGAGACACACAGAGACTCTAATACACACACTCACTGACACACAGAGACACTAACACACACTCGCAGACACACAGAGACACGAAGACACACACTCGCAGTCACACAGAGACACTAATACACACACCTGCAGACACACAGGACACTAACACACACTCACAGACAGACAGACAAACACTAATACAGACACAGAAACACACAGAGACACTAATACACACACTTACAGACACACATAGATACACTAATACACACACTCACACATACAGACAGACACTGATTCACACTCTCACAGACGCACACAGACACTAATTCACACACTCACAGGAACACACAGACACTAATACACACTCTCACAGGCACACACAGACACTAATGCACACTCGTACAGACACAATTGATACACTGATGCACACACCCACACACACAGACACTAATACACACACACAGACACTAACGCGCACACACAGATACTAATGAACACACTCACTGACACAGTGGGACAAAAATACGCACACTCACAAACACAGGAAGACTCTAATGCACACACTCACACACACACAGCGACAGTAATACACACACACACACAGACACTAATACACACTCACAGACACACAGATACACTAGTACACTGCTCACAGACAGACAGAGACATGAATAAACACACTTACACACACAGACACTAATGCACACACTGACAGACACACACGGACACAGATAAACACACCCACAGACACACGGAGTCTCTAATGCACCCACGCACCCACACACACGGACACAGATAAATACACCCACAGACACACGGAGACTCGAATGCACACCCACAGACAAACACTAATACACACACTTACAGACACACAGAGATACTAACACACACTCGCGGACACACAGAGCCACCAGCACACACTCGCAGACACACAGAGGCACTAATACAAACACTCGCAGACACACAGAGACACTAATATACACAGTCACACGCAAACAAATACACACACTCGCAGACACACAAATACACATACCCGCAGACACAGAGAGACACTAAGACACACACTCACAGACACACACAGACACTCAATACACACACTCGCAGAAACACAGAGACACTAATGCACACACTTATCCACACTCAGAAACACTAATACATACACTCGCAGCCACACAGAGGCACGAACACACACACTCGCAGACACACAGAGGCACTAATACAAACACTCGCAGACACACAGAGGCACTAATATACACACTCACACACACACAAATACACACACTCGCAGACACACAGACGCACTTACACACACTCTCACAGACACAGAGAGACACTAACACACACTCGCAGACACACAGAGGCACTAACACACACACTCGCAGACACGCAGAGACACTAACACACACTCTCACAGACACACAGACACTAACATACACACTCACAGACACACAGAGACACTAATACCCACACTCACAGACACACAGAGACACTAACACACACTCGCAGACACACAGAGCTACGAAGACACACACTCGCAGACACACAGAGACACTAATACACACACTCACAGACACACACACGACACTCAATACACACACTCGCAGAAACACAGAGACACTAATGCACACACTTATCCACACTCAGAAACACTAATACACACACTCGCAGCCACACAGAGGCACGAACACACACACTCGCAGACACACAGAGGCACTAATACAAACACTCGCAGACACACAGAGGCACTAATATACACACTCACACACACACAAATACACACACTTGCAGACACACAGACGCACTTACACACACTCTCACAGACACAGAGAGACACTAACACACACTCGCAGACACACAGAGGCACTAACACACACACTCGCAGACACGCAGAGACACTAACACACACTCTCACAGACACACAGACACTAACATACACACTCACAGACACACAGAGACACTAATACCCACACTCACAGACACACAGAGACACTAACACACACTCGCAGACACACAGAGCTACGAAGACACACACTCGCAGACACACAGAGACACTAATACCCACACTCGCAGACACACAGAGACACTAACACATACTCACAGACAGACATACAGACACTACTACAGACACGGAAACACACACAGACACTAATACACACACTTACAGACACACGTAGATACACTTATGCACACACTCAAACACACACAGATACTAATACACACACTCACAGACATACAGAGACACTAATACACACAATCGCAGACATACAAATACACACACTCACATAGACACTAACACACACTCCCAGACACACAGAGACACTAATACACACACTCACAGACACACAGAGACACTAATACACACAATCGCAGACTCACAAATACACACACTCACAGACACTCAGAGACACTAACACACTTGCAGATACACAGCGGCACTAATACACACACTAGCAGACACAGAGAGGCACTAATACACACTCTCGCTGACACACAGAGACACTAATACACTCGCAGACACACAGAGGCACTAATACACACACTCGCAGACGCACAAATACACAGTCTCGCAGACACACAGCGACACTAACACAGTCACAGACACACAGAGAAAGTAACACGCTCCCACACACACAGAGGCACTAATACACACACTCGCAGACGCACAAATACACACTTTGGCAGACACACAGAGACACTAATACACTCACAGACACACAGATACACTAACACACTCTCGCAGACACACAGAGGCACTAACACACTCGCAGACACACAGAGACACTAACACACTCGCACACACACAGATGCAATAATACACACACTCGCAGACGCACAAATACACACTCTCGCAGACACACAGAGACACTAACACACTCACAGACACACACATACACTAACACACTCTCGCAGACACACAGAGACACTGACACACTCGCAGACACGCAGCGGCACTAATACACACACTCGCAGACACACAGAGGCACAAATACACACACTCGCAGACACACAGAGACACTAATACACACACTCGCAGACACACAAATACACACTCTCGCAGACACACAGTGACACTAACACACACACTCGCACACACACAGAGGCACTAATACACACACTCGCAGACACACAAATACACACTCTCGCAGACACACAGAGACACTAACACACTCACAGACACACAGATACACTAACACACTCTCGCAGACACACAGAGACACTAACACACTCGCAGAGACGCAGAGGCACTAATACACACACTCGCAGACTCACAGACACTATCACACACACTCGGAGACACACAGAGACTCTAATACACACACTCACTGACACACAGAGACACTAACACACACTCGCAGACACACAGAGACACGAAGACACACACTCGCAGTCACACAGAGACACTAATACACACACCTGCAGACACACAGGACACTAACACACACTCACAGACAGACAGACAAACACTAATACAGACACAGAAACACACAGAGACACTAATACACACACTTACAGACACACATAGATACACTAATACACACACTCACACATACAGACAGACACTGATTCACACTCTCACAGACGCACACAGACACTAATTCACACACTCACAGGAACACACAGACACTAATACACACTCTCACAGGCACACACAGACACTAATGCACACTCGTACAGACACAATTGATACACTGATGCACACACCCACACACACAGACACTAATACACACACACAGACACTAACGCGCACACACAGATACTAATGAACACACTCACTGACACAGTGGGACAAAAATACGCACACTCACAAACACAGGAAGACTCTAATGCACACACTCACACACACACAGCGACAGTAATACACACACACACACAGACACTAATACACACTCACAGACACACAGATACACTAGTACACTGCTCACAGACAGACAGAGACATGAATAAACACACTTACACACACAGACACTAATGCACACACTGACAGACACACACGGACACAGATAAACACACCCACAGACACACGGAGTCTCTAATGCACCCACGCACCCACACACACGGACACAGATAAATACACCCACAGACACACGGAGACTCGAATGCACACCCACAGACAAACACTAATACACACTCTTACAGACACACAGAGATACTAACACACACTCGCGGACACACAGAGCCACCAGCACACACTCGCAGACACACAGAGGCACTAATACAAACACTCGCAGACACACAGAGACACTAATATACACAGTCACACGCAAACAAATACACACACTCGCAGACACACAAATACACATACCCGCAGACACAGAGAGACACTAAGACACACTCTCACAGACACACACAGACACTCAATACACACACTCGCAGAAACACAGAGACACTAATGCACACACTTATCCACACTCAGAAACACTAATACACACACTCGCAGCCACACAGAGGCACGAACACACACACTCGCAGACACACAGAGGCACTAATACAAACACTCGCAGACACACAGAGGCACTAATATACACACTCACACACACACAAATACACACACTCGCAGACACACAGACGCACTTACACACACTCTCACAGACACAGAGAGACACTAACACACACTCGCAGACACACAGAGGCACTAACACACACACTCGCAGACACGCAGAGACACTAACACACACTCTCACAGACACACAGACACTAACATACACACTCACAGACACACAGAGACACTAATACCCACACTCACAGACACACAGAGACACTAACACACACTCGCAGACACACAGAGCTACGAAGACACACACTCGCAGACACACAGAGACACTAATACACACACTCACAGACACACACACGACACTCAATACACACACTCGCAGAAACACAGAGACACTAATGCACACACTTATCCACACTCAGAAACACTAATACACACACTCGCAGCCACACAGAGGCACGAACACACACACTCGCAGACACACAGAGGCACTAATACAAACACTCGCAGACACACAGAGGCACTAATATACACACACACACACACAAATACACACACTTGCAGACACACAGACGCACTTACACACACTCTCACAGACACAGAGAGACACTAACACACACTCGCAGACACACAGAGGCACTAACACACACACTCGCAGACACGCAGAGACACTAACACACACTCTCACAGACACACAGACACTAACATACACACTCACAGACACACAGAGACACTAATACCCACACTCACAGACACACAGAGGCACTAACACACACTCGCAGACACACAGAGCTACGAAAACACACACTCGCAGACACACAGAGACACTAATACCCACACTCGCAGACACACAGAGACACTAACACATACTCACAGACAGACATACAGACACTACTACAGACACGGAAACACACACAGACACTAATACACACACTTACAGACACACGTAGATACACTTATGCACACACTCAAACACACACAGATACTAATACACACACTCACAGACATACAGAGACACTAATACACACAATCGCAGACATACAAATACACACACTCACATAGACACTAACACACACTCCCAGACACACAGAGACACTAATACACACACTCACAGACACACAGAGACACTAATACACACAATCGCAGACTCACAAATACACACACTCACAGACACTCAGAGACACTAACACACTTGCAGATACACAGCGGCACTAATACACACACTAGCAGACACAGAGAGGCACTAATACACACTCTCGCTGACACACAGAGACACTAATACACTCGCAGACACACAGAGGCACTAATACACACACTCGCAGACGCACAAATACACAGTCTCGCAGACACACAGCGACACTAACACAGTCACAGACACACAGAGAAAGTAACACGCTCCCACACACACAGAGGCACTAATACACACACTCGCAGACGCACAAATACACACTTTGGCAGACACACAGAGACACTAATACACTCACAGACACACAGATACACTAACACACTCTCGCAAACACACAGAGGCACTAACACACTCGCAGACACACAGAGACACTAACACACTCGCACACACACAGATGCAATAATACACACACTCGCAGACGCACAAATACACACTCTCGCAGACACACAGAGTCACTAACACACTCACAGACACACACATACACTAACACACTCTCGCAGACACACAGAGACACTGACACACTCGCAGACACGCAGCGGCACTAATACACACACTCGCAGACACACAGAGGCACAAATACACACACTCGCAGACACACAGAGACACTAATACACACACTCGCAGACACACAAATACACACTCTCGCAGACACACAGTGACACTAACACACACACTCGCACACACACAGAGGCACTAATACACACACTCGCAGACACACAAATACACACTCTCGCAGACACACAGAGACACTAACACACTCACAGACACACAGATACACTAACACACTCTCGCAGACACACAGAGACACTAACACACTCGCAGAGACGCAGAGGCACTAATACACACACTCGCAGACTCACAGACACTATCACACACACTCGGAGACACACAGAGACTCTAATACACACACTCACTGACACACAGAGACACTAACACACACTCGCAGACACACAGAGACACGAAGACACACACTCGCAGTCACACAGAGACACGAAGACACACACTCGCAGTCACACAGAGACACTAATACACACACCTGCAGACACACAGGACACTAACACACACTCACAGACAGACAGACAAACACTAATACAGACACAGAAACACACAGAGACACTAATACACACACTTACAGACACACATAGATACACTAATACACACACTCACACATACAGACAGACACTGATTCACACTCTCACAGACGCACACAGACACTAATTCACACACTCACAGGAACACACAGACACTAATACACACTCTCACAGGCACACACAGACACTAATGCACACTCGTACAGACACAATTGATACACTGATGCACACACCCACACACACAGACACTAATACACACACACAGACACTAACGCGAACACACAGATACTAATGAACACACTCACTGACACAGTGGGACAAAAATACGCACACTCACAAACACAGGAAGACTCTAATGCACACACTCACACACACACAGCGACAGTAATACACACACACACACAGACACTAATACACACTCACAGACACACAGATACACTAGTACACTGCTCACAGACAGACAGAGACATGAATAAACACACTTACACACACAGACACTAATGCACACACTGACAGACACACACGGACACAGATAAACACACCCACAGACACACGGAGTCTCTAATGCACCCACGCACCCACACACACGGACACAGATAAATACACCCACAGACACACGGAGACTCGAATGCACACCCACAGACAAACACTAATACACACACTTACAGACACACAGAGATACTAACACACACTCGCGGACACACAGAGCCACCAGCACACACTCGCAGACACACAGAGGCACTAATACAAACACTCGCAGACACACAGAGACACTAATATACACAGTCACACGCAAACAAATACACACACTCGCAGACACACAAATACACATACCCGCAGACACAGAGAGACACTAAGACACACACTCACAGACACACACAGACACTCAATACACACACTCGCAGAAACACAGAGACACTAATGCACACACTTATCCACACTCAGAAACACTAATACACACACTCGCAGCCACACAGAGGCACGAACACACACACTCGCAGACACACAGAGGCACTAATACAAACACTCGCAGACACACAGAGGCACTAATATACACACTCACACACACACAAATACACACACTCGCAGACACACAGACGCACTTACACACACTCTCACAGACACAGAGAGACACTAACACACACTCGCAGACACACAGAGGCACTAACACACACACTCGCAGACACGCAGAGACACTAACACACACTCTCACAGACACACAGACACTAACATACACACTCACAGACACACAGAGACACTAATACCCACACTCACAGACACACAGAGACACTAACACACACTCGCAGACACACAGAGCTACGAAGACACACACTCGCAGACACACAGAGACACTAATACCCACACTCGCAGACACACAGAGACACTAACACATACTCACAGACAGACATACAGACACTACTACAGACACGGAAACACACACAGACACTAATACACACACTTACAGACACACGTAGATACACTTATGCACACACTCAAACACACACAGATACTAATACACACACTCACAGACATACAGAGACACTAATACACACAATCGCAGACATACAAATACACACACTCACATAGACACTAACACACACTCCCAGACACACAGAGAGACTAATACACACACTCTCAGACACACAGAGACACTAATACACACAATCGCAGACTCACAAATACACACACTCACAGACACTCAGAGACACTAACACACTTGCAGATACACAGAGGCACTAATACACACACTAGCAGACACAGAGAGGCACTAATACACACACTCGCATACACATAGAGACACTAACACACTCGCAGACACACAGAGGCACTAATACACACTCTCGCTGACACACAGAGACACTAATACACTCGCAGACACACAGAGGCACTAATACACACACTCGCAGACGCACAAATTCACAGTCTCGCAGACACACAGCGACACTAACACAGTCACAGACACACAGAGAAAGTAACACGCTCCCACACACACAGAGGCACTAATACACACACTAGCAGACACAGAGAGGCACTAATACACACACTCGCATACACATAGAGACACTAACACACTCGCAGACACACAGAGGCACTAATACACACTCTCGCTGACACACAGAGACACTAATACACTCACAGACACACAGATACACTAACACACTCTCGCAGACACACAGAGGCACTAACACACTCGCAGACACACAGAGACACTAACACACTCGCACACACACAGATGCAATAATACACACACTCGCAGACGCACAAATACACACTCTCGCAGACACACAGAGACACTAACACACTCACAGACACACACATACACTAACACACTCTCGCAGACACACAGAGACACTGACACACTCGCAGACACGCAGCGGCACTAATACACACACTCGCAGACACACAGAGGCACAAATACACACACTCGCAGACACACAGAGACACTAATACACACACTCGCAGACACACAAATACACACTCTCGCAGACACACAGTGACACTAACACACACACTCGCACACACACAGAGGCACTAATACACACACTCGCAGACACACAAATACACACTCTCGCAGACACACAGAGACACTAACACACTCACAGACACACAGATACACTAACACACTCTCGCAGACACACAGAGACACTAACACACTCGCAGAGACGCAGAGGCACTAATACACACACTCGCAGACTCACAGACACTATCACACACACTCGGAGACACACAGAGACTCTAATACACACACTCACTGACACACAGAGACACTAACACACACTCGCAGACACACATAGACACGAAGACACACACTCGCAGTCACACAGAGACACTAATACACACACCTGCAGACACACAGGACACTAACACACACTCACAGACAGACAGACAAACACTAATACAGACACAGAAACACACAGAGACACTAATACACACACTTACAGACACACATAGATACACTAATACACACACTCACACATACAGACAGACACTGATTCACACTCTCACAGACGCACACAGACACTAATTCACACACTCACAGGCACACACAGACACTAATACACACTCTCACAGGCACACACAGACACTAATGCACACTCGTACAGACACAATTGATACACTGATGCACACACCCACACACACAGACACTAATACACACACACAGACACTAACGCGCACACACAGATACTAATGAACACACTCTCTGACACAGAGGGACAAAAATACGCACACTCACAAACACAGGAAGACTCTAATGCACACACTCACACACACACAGCGACAGTAATACACACACACACACAGACACTAATACACACTCACAGACACACAGATACACTAGTACACTGCTCACAGACAGACAGAGACATGAATTAACACACTTACACACACAGACACTAATGCACACACTGACAGACACACACGGACACAGATAAACACACCCACAGACACACGGAGTCTCTAATGCACCCACGCACCCACACACACGGACACAGATAAATACACCCACGGACACACGGAGACTCGAATGCACACCCACAGACAAACACTAATACACACACTTACAGACACACAGAGATACTAACACACACTCGCGGACACACAGAGACACTAATATACACAGTCACACGCAAACAAATACACACACTCGCAGACACACAAATACACATACCCGCAGACACAGAGAGACACTAAGACACACACTCACAGACACACACAGGCACTCAATACACACACTCGCAGAAACACAGAGAGACTAATGCACACACTTATCCACACTCAGAAACACTAATACACACACTCGCAGCCACACAGAGGCACGAACACACACACTCGCAGACACACAGAGGCACTAATACAAACACTCGCAGACACACAGAGGCACTAATATACACACTCACACACACACAAATACACACACTCGCAGACACACAGACGCACTTACACACACTCTCACAGACACAGAGAGACACTAACACACACTCGCAGACACACAGAGGCACTAACACACACACTCGCAGACACGCAGAGACACTAACACACACTCTCACAGACACACAGACACTAACATACACACTCACAGACACACAGAGACACTAATACCCACACTCACAGACACACAGAGACACTAACACACACTCGCAGACACACAGAGCTACGAAGACACACACTCGCAGACACACAGAGACACTAATACACACACTCACAGACACACACAGACACTCAATACACACACTCGCAGAAACACAGAGACACTAATGCACACACTTATCCACACTCAGAAACACTAATACACACACTCGCAGCCACACAGAGGCACGGACACACACACTCGCAGACACACAGAGGCACTAATACAAACACTCGCAGACACACAGAGGCACTGATATACACACTCACACAAATACACACACTCGCAGACACACAGACGCACTTACACACACTCTCACAGACACAGAGAGACACTAACACACACTCGCAGACACACAGAGGCACTAACACACACACTCACAGACACGCAGAGACACTAACACACACTCTCACAGACACACAGACACTAACATACACACTCACAGACACACAGAGACACTAATACCCACACTCACAGACACACAGAGACACTAACACACACTCGCAGACACACAGAGCTACGAAGACACACACTCGCAGACACACAGAGACACTAATACCCACACTCGCAGACACACAGAGACACTAACACATACTCACAGACAGACATACAGACACTACTACAGACACGGAAACACACACAGACACTAATACACACACTTACAGACACACGTAGATACACTTATGCACACACTCAAACACACACAGATACTAATACACACACTCACAGACATACAGAGACACTAATACACACAATCGCAGACATACAAATACACACACTCACATAGACACTAACACACACTCCCAGACACACAGAGACACTAATACACACACTCACAGACACACAGAGACACTAATACACACAATCGCAGACTCACAAATACACACACTCACAGACACTCAGAGACACTAACACACTTGCAGATACACAGAGGCACTAATACACACACTAGCAGACACAGAGAGGCACTAATACACACACTCGCATACACATAGAGACACTAACACACTCGCAGACACACAGAGGCACTAATACACACTCTCGCTGACACACAGAGACACTAATACACTCGCAGACACACAGAGGCACTAATACAGACACTCGCAGACGCACAAATACACAGTCTCGCAGACACACAGCGACACTAACACAGTCACAGACACACAGAGAAAGTAACACGCTCCCACAAACACAGAGGCACTAATACACACACTCGCAGACGCACAAATACACACTTTGGCAGACACACAGGGACACTAATACACTCACAGACACACAGATACACTAACACACTCTCGCAGACACACAGAGGCACTAACACACTCGCAGACACACAGAGACACTAACACACTCGCACACACACAGATGCAATAATACACACACTCGCAGACGCACAAATACACACTCTCGCAGACACACAGAGACACTAACACACTCACAGACACACACATACACTAACACACTCTCGCAGACACACAGAGACACTGACACACTCGCAGACACGCAGCGGCACTAATACACACACTCGCAGACACACAGAGGCACAAATACACACACTCGCAGACACACAGAGACACTAATACACACCCTCGCAGACACACAAATACACACTCTCGCAGACACACAGTGACACTAACACACACATTCGCACACACACAGAGGCACTAATACACACACTCGCAGACACACAAATACACACTCTCGCAGACACACAGAGACACTAACACACTCACAGACACACAGATACACTAACACACTCTCGCAGACACACAGAGACACTAACACACTCGCAGAGACGCAGAGGCACTAATACACACACTCGCAGACTCACAGACACTATCACACACACTCGGAGACACACAGAGACTCTAATACACACACTCACTGACACACAGAGACACTAACACACACTCGCAGACACACAGAGACACGAAGACACACACTCGCAGTCACACAGAGACACTAACACACACTCACAGACAGACAGACAAACACTAATACAGACACAGAAACACACAGAGACACTAATACACACACTTACAGACACACATAGATAGACTAATACACACACTCACACATACAGACAGACACTGATTCACACTCTCACAGACGCACACAGACACTAATTCACACACTCACAGGCACACACAGACACTAATACACACTCTCACAGGCACACACAGACACTAATGCACACTCGTACAGACACAATTGATACACTGATGCACACACCCACACACACAGACACTAATACACACACACAGACACTAACGCGCACACACAGATACTAATGAACACACTCACTGACACAGAGGGACAAAAATACGCACACTCACAAACACAGGAAGACTCTAATGGACACACTCACACACACACAGCGACAGTAATACACACACACACACAGACACTAATACACACTCACAGACACACAGATACACAAGTACACTGCTCACAGACAGACAGAGACATGAATAAACACACTTACACACACAGACACTAATGCACACACTGACAGACACACACGGACACAGATAAACACACACACAGACACACGGAGTCTCTAATGCACCCACGCACCCACACACGCGGACACAGATAAATACACCCACAGACACACGGAGACTCGAATGCACACCCACAGACAAACACTAATACACACACTTACAGACACACAGAGATACTAACACACACTCGCGGACACACAGAGCCACCAGCACACACTCGCAGACACACAGAGGCACTAATACAAACACTCGCAGACACACAGAGACACTAGTATACACAGTCACACGCAAACAAATACACACACTCGCAGACACACAAATACACATACCCGCAGACACAGAGAGACACTAAGACACACACTCACAGACACACACAGACACTCAATACACACACTCGCAGAAACACAGAGACACTAATGCAAACACTTATCCACACTCAGAAACACTAATACACACACTCGCAGCCACACAGAGGCACGAACACACACTCGCAGACACACAGAGGCACTAATACAAACACTCGCAGACACACAGAGGCACTAATATACACACTCACACACACACAAATACACACACTCGCAGACACACAGACGCACTTACACACACTCTCACAGACACAGAGAGACACTAACACACACTCGCAGACACACAGAGGCACTAACACACACACTCGCAGACACGCAGAGACACTAACACACACACTCACAGACACACAGACACTAACATACACACTCACAGACACACAGATACACTAATACCCACACTCAGAGACACACAGAGACACTAACACACACTCGCAGACACACAGAGCTACGAAGACACACACACAGAGACACTAATACCCACACTCGCAGACACACAGAGACACTAACACATACTCACAGACAGACATACAGACACTACTACAGACACGGAAACACACACAGACACTAATACACACACTTACAGACACACGTAGATACACTTATGCACACACTCAAACACACACAGATACTAATACACACACTCACAGACATACAGAGACACTAATACACACAATCGCAGACATACAAATACACACACTCACATAGACACTAACACACACTCCCAGACACACAGAGACACTAATACACACACTCACAGACACACAGAGTCACTAATACACACAATCGCAGACTCACAAATACACACACTCACAGACACTCAGAGACACTAACACACTTGCAGATACACAGAGGCACTAATACACACTCTCGCTGACACACAGAGACACTAATACACTCGCAGACACACAGAGGCACTAATACACACACTCGCATACACATAGAGACACTAACACACTCGCAGACACACAGAGGCACTAATACACACTCTCGCTGACACACAGAGACACTAATACACTCGCAGACACACAGAGGCACTAATACACACACTCGCAGACGCACAAATACACAGTCTCGCAGACATACAGCGACACTAACACAGTCACAGACACACAGAGAAAGTAACACGCTCCCACACACACAGAGGCACTAATACACACACTCGCAGACGCACAAATACACACTTTGGCAGACACACAGAGACACTAATACACTCAAAGACACACAGATACACTAACACACTCTCGCAGACACACAGAGGCACTAACACACTCGCAGACACACAGAGACACTAACACACTCGCACACACATAGGTGCAATAATACACACACACGCAGACGCACAAATACACACTCTCGCAGACACACAGAGACACTAACACACTCACAGACACACACATACACTAACACACTCTCGCAGACACACAGAGACACTGACACACTCGCAGACACGCAGCGGCACTAATACACACACTCGCAGACACACAGAGGCACAAATACACACACTCGCAGACACACAGAGACACTAATACACACACTCGCAGACACACAAATACACACTCTCGCAGACACACAGTGACACTAACACACACACTCGCACACACACAGAGGCACTAATACACACACTCGCAGACACACAAATACACACTCTCGCAGACACACAGAGACATTAACACACCCACAGACACACAGATACACTAACACACTCTCGCAGACACACAGAGACACTAACACACTCGCAGAGACGCAGAGGCACTAATACACAAACTCGCAGACTCACAGAGGCACAAATACACACACTCGCAGACACACAGAGACACTAATACACACACTCGCAGGCACACAGAGACACCAATACACACACCCGCAGACACACAGAGGCACGAATACAAACATTCGCAGACACACAGAGACGCTAATACACACACTCGCAGACACACAGAGACACAAATACATACACTTACATACACTCACAGACACTAATACACACACTCACAGACACTCAGAGGCACAAATACACACGCTTACACACACTCACAGACACTAAGACACACACTCGCAGATACACAGAGACACTAACACACACACTTACACACACTCACAGACACTAATACACACACTCGCAGACACACAGAGAAACTAATACACACACTTGCAGACACACAGAGACACAAACACACACACTTACACACACTCACGGGCACTAATACACACACTCGCAGAGATACAGAGACACTAACACACACTTACACACACTCACAGACACTAAAACACACTCTCGCAGACACACAGAGGCACTTATACACACAATCGCAGACACACAAATAAACGCACTCACAGACACACAGAGGCACTAACACACACACACAGACACACAGAAATACTAATACCCACACTCGCAGACGCACAAATACACACTCTCGCAGACACACAGAGACACTAATACACACTCTCGCAGATACACAGAGACACTAATACACACAATCGCAGACACACAGAGGCCCTAATACACACAATCGCAGACGCACAAATACACACTCTCACAGTCACACAGAGAAACTAACACATTCGCAGACACACAGCTACACTAAGACACACACTCACAGACACACAGAGGCACTAATACACACACTCGCAGACACACAGAGGCACAAATACACACACTCGCAGACACACATAGACACTAATACACACACTCGCAGCCAAGCCGAGGCACTAACACACACTCGCAGACACACAGAGACACTAATACACACACTCACAGACACACAGAGACACTAACACACACTAGCAGACACACAGAGGCACTAATACAACACACTCGCAGACACACAGAGGCACAAATACACACACTCGCAGACACTCATAGACACTAATACACACACGCAGACACACCGAGGCACTAACACACACTCACAGACACACAGTCACTATCACACACACTCGCAGACACACAGAGACACTAATACACACACTCACAGAAACACAGAGACACTAACACACACTCGCAGACACACAGAGACACGAAGACACACGCTCGCAGACACACAGATACACTAATACACACACCTGCAGACACACAGAGACACTAACACACAGACATACAAACACTAATACAGACACAGAAACACACACAGACGCGAATACACACATTTTACAGACACATATAGATACACTAATACACGCACTCATACATACAGACAGACACTGATTCACACTCTCACAGACGCACACAGACACTAATTCACACACTCACAGGCACACACAGACACTAATACACACACTCACAGACACACACAGACACTAATACACACACTCACAGACACACACGGACACTAATGCACACTCGTACAGACACACATAGATACACTGATGCACACACTCACACACACAGACAGACGCTACTTCATACTCTCACAGACACACACAGACACAATTACACACACCTACAGACACATGGAGACACTAATGCACACATACAGACAGTAATACACATACTCACACACACAGACACCAACACACGCACACATAGACGCACACTGGCACTAATACACACACACAGACACTAACGCGCACACACAAATACTAATGAACAAACTCACTGATACAGAGAGACAAAAATACCCACACTCACAAACACACACACAGCGACAGTAATACACACACACACACACAGACACTAATAGACACTCACAAACACACATAGACACTAATACACACAGTCACAGACACACAGAGACATTATTACACACACTCTCACACACAGATACACTAATTTACACACTCACAGACACTAAGACACACACTCGCAGACACACAGAGACACTAACACACACCCTCACAGACACACATAGTCACTAATACACACACTCACAGACACACAGAGACACTAACACACACTCACAGACACACAGAGTCTCGAAGACACACTCTCGCAGACACACAGAGACACTAATACACAGACTCACAGACACACAGGCACTAACACACACATCGCAGACACACACACTAACACACACTCACAGACACACAGAGACACTAATACATACACTCACAGACACTAACACACACTCTCGCAGACACACAGACACTAACACACACTCACAGACACACATAGACACTAGCACACACTCGCAGACACACAGAGACACTAATACACACACTCACAGACACACAGCGACACTAATACACACACTCACAGACACACAGAAACAGTAATACACACACTCGCAGACACACAGACACTAACACACACACTCGCAGACACACAGACACTAACACACACACTCACAGACATACAGAGACACTAATACACACACTCACAGACACACAAAGACACTAATACACACACTCGCAGACACAGAGACACTGATACACACACTCGCAGACACACAGACACTAACACACACACTCGCCGACACACAGACACTAACATACACACTCACAGACACAGAGAAACACTAATACAAACACTCACAGACACACAGAGACAATAATACACACACTCACAGACACACAGACACAAACACACACACTCACAGACACACAAAGACACTAATACACACACTCACAGACACACAGAGACATTAATACATACACTCACAGACACAAAGAGACACTATTACACACACTCTCACACACAGAGACACTAACACACACTCGCAGACACACAGAGACTCTAATACACACACTAGCAGACACACAGAGACACCAATACTCACACTCGCAGACACACAGGCACTAACACACACACCCGCAGACACACAGAGACACTAGCACACACTCGCAGACACACAGAGACACTAATACATACACTCAAAGACACACAGAGACACTACTACACACACTCGCAGGCACAGAGACACTAATACACACACTCGCAGACACACAGACACTAACACACACATTCGCAGACACAGAGACACTAATACATACACTCACCGACACTAACACACACTCTCGCAGACGCTAACACACACTCACAGACACACAGAGACACTAGCACACACTCGCAGACATACAGAGACACTAATACACACACTCACAGACACACAGCGACACTAATACAAACACACTCAGACACACATAGAAACTAATACACACAGTCACAGACACACAGATACACACTCACAGACACACACAGACTCTAATACATACACTCACAGACACACAGAGACACTAATACATACACTCACAGACACACAGAGACACTATTACACACACTCTCACACACAGAGACACTAACACACACTCACAGACACACAGAGACTCTAATACACACACTAGCAGACACACAGAGACACCAATACTCACACTCGCAGACACACAGGCACTAACACACACACCCGCAGACACACAGAGACACTAGCACACACTCGCAGACACACAGAGACACTAATACATACACTCACCGACACTAACACACACTCTCGCAGACACTAACACACACTCACAGACACACAGAGACACTAGCACACACTCGCAGACATACAGAGACACTAATACACACACTCACAGACACACAGCGACACTAATACAAACACACTCAGACACACATAGAAACTAATACTCACAGTCACAGACACACAGACACACACTCACAGACACACACAGACTCTAATACATACACTCACAGACACACAGAGGCACTAATACACACACTCGCAGACACACAGAGGCACAAATACACACACTCGCAGACACACATAGACACTAATACACACACTCGCAGCCAAGCCGAGGCACTAACACACACTCGCAGACACACAGAGACACTAATACACACACTCACAGACACACAGAGACACTAACACACACTAGCAGACACACAGAGGCACTAATACAACACACTCGCAGACACACAGAGGCACAAATACACACACTCGCAGACACACATAGACACTAATACACACACGCAGACACACCGAGGCACTAACACACACTCACAGACACACAGTCACTATCACACACACTCGCAGACACACAGAGACACTAATACACACACTCACAGAAACACAGAGACACTAACACACACTCGCAGACACACAGAGACACGAAGACACACACCTGCAGACACACAGAGACACTAACACACAGACATACAAACACTAATACAGACACATAAACACACACAGACGCGAATACACACATTTTACAGACACATATAGATACACTAATACACGCACTCATACATACAGACAGACACTGATTCACACTCTCACAGACGCACACAGACACTAATTCACACACTCACAGGCACACACAGACACTAATACACACACTCACAGACACACACAGACACTAATACACACTCTCGCAGACACACAGAGACACTAATACACACTCTCGCAGATACACAGAGACACTAATACACACAATCGCAGACACACAGAGGCACTAATACACACAATCGCAGACACACAAATAAACGCACTCACAGACACACAGAGGCACTAACACACACACACAGACACACAGAAATACTAATACCCACACTCGCAGACGCACAAATACACACTCTCGCAGACACACAGAGACACTAATACACACTCTCGCAGATACACAGAGACACTAATACACACAATCGCAGACACACAGAGGCCCTAATACACACAATCGCAGACGCACAAATACACACTCTCACAGTCACACAGAGACACTAACACATTCGCAGACACACAGCTACACTAAGACACACACTCACAGACACACAGAGGCACTAATACACACACTCGCAGACACACAGAGGCACAAATACACACACTCGCAGACACACATAGACACTAATACACACACTCGCAGCCAAGCCGAGGCACTAACACACACTCGCAGACACACAGAGACACTAATACACACACTCACAGACACACAGATACACTAACACACACTAGCAGACACACAGAGGCACTAATACAACACACTCGCAGACACACAGAGGCACACATACACACACTCGCAGACACTCATAGACACGAATACACACACGCAGACACACCGAGGCACTAACACACACTCACAGACACACAGTCACTATCACACACACTCGCAGACACACAGAGACACTAATACACACACTCACAGAAACACAGAGACACTAACACACACTCGCAGACACACAGAGACACGAAGACACACACCTGCAGACACACAGAGACACTAACACACAGACATACAAACACTAATACAGACACAGAAACACACACAGACGCGAATACACACATTTTACAGACACATATAGATACACTAATACACGCACTCATACATACAGACAGACACTGATTCACATTCTCACAGACGCACACAGACACTAATTCACACACTCACAGGCACACACAGACACTAATACATACACTCACAGACACACACAGACACTAATACACACACTCACAGACACACACGGACACTAATGCACACTCGTACAGACACACATAGATACGCTGATGCACACACTCACACACACAGACAGACGCTACTTCACACTCTCACAGACACATACAGACACAATTACACACACCTAAAGACACATGGAGACACTAATGCACACATACAGACACTAATACACATACTCACACACACAGACACCAACACACGCACACATAGACGCACACTGGCACTAATACACACACACAGACACTAACGCGCACACACAAATACTTATGAACAAACTCACTGATACAGAGAGACAAAAATACCCACACTCACAAACACACACACAGCGACAGTAATACACACACACACACACAGACACTAATAGACACTCACAAACACACGTATACACTAGTACACTGCTCACAGGCAGACAGAGACACGAATAAACACACTCACACACACAGACACTGATGCACACATTCTCGCGCACACACAGACGCTCACAGATACACTAATACACGCAGAAACGCAGACACACACAGACTCTAATACACACATTGACAGACACACACGGACACAGATAAGCACACCCACAGACACTAGGAGACTCTAATGCACACACGCACACACACACACGGACACAGATAAACACACCCACAGACACACGGCGACTCAAATGCACACCAACATACAGACACTAATACACACACTAACAGACACTAACACACACTCGTGGACACACAGAGCCACTAACACACACTCGCAGTCACACAGAGGCACTAATACAAACACTCGCAGACACACAGAGACACTAATACAAACACTCACAACACACAGAGACACTAACACACACACTCAGAGACACAGACAGACACTCAATACACACACTCGCAGACACACAGAGACACTAATACACACACTTATCCACACACAGAAACACTAATACACAGACTCGCAGCCACACAGAGGCACTAACACACACACTCGCAGACACACAGAGGCACGAATATACACACTCACACACACAAATACACACACTCGCAGACACACAAAACACACACCCCCAGACACAGAGAGACACTCTCACACACACTCACTGACACACACAGACACTCAATACACACACTAGCAGACACACAGTGGCACTAACACACACACTTGCAGACACACAGAGACAGTAACACACACACTCGCAGACACACAGACACTAACACACACACTCACAGACACACAGATACACTAATACACACACTCAAAGACACACAGAGACACTACTACACACACTCGCAGACACAGAGACACTAACACACACATTCGCAGACACACAGACACTAATATACACACTCACAGACACACAGAGACACTAATACACACACTCACAGGCACACAGACACAAACACACACTCTCACAGACACACGAAGACACTAATACACACACTCACAGACACACAGAGACACTAATACACACACACAGACACGCAGAGACACTATTTACACACACTCTCACACACAAAGACACTAATACACACACTCGCAGACACACAGAGACTCTAATACACACACTACAGACACACAGAGACACTAATACACACACTCGCAGACACACAGACACTAACACACACCCTTGCAGACACACAGACACTAACACACACACTCGCAGACACACAGACACTAACACACACTCACAGACACACAGTGACACTAATACACACACTCACAGACACACAGGCACTAACACACACTCACAGACACACAGAGACAATAGCACACACTCGCAGACACACAGTGACACTAATACACACACTCACAGACACACAGAGACATTAGCACACACTCGCAGACACACAGAGACACTAGCACACACTCGCAGACACACAGAGACACTAATACACACACTCACAGATACACAGCGACACTAATACAAACACACACCCTCACAGACACACATAGTCACTAATACACACACTCACAGACACACAGAGACACTAACACACACTCACAGACACACAGAGTCTCGAAGACACACTCTCGCAGACACACAGAGACACTAATACACAGACTCACAGGCACACAGGCACTAACACACACATCGCAGACACACACACACTAACACACACTCACAGACACACAGAGACACTAATACATACACTCAGAGACACTAACACACACTCTCGCAGACACACAGACACTAACACACACTCACAGACACACATAGACACTAGCACACACTCGCAGACACACAGAGACACTAATACACACACTCACAGACACACAGCGACACTAATACACACACTCACAGACACACAGAAACAGTAATACACACACTCGCAGACACACAGACACTAACACACACACTCGCAGACACACAGACACTAACACACACACTCAGAGACATACAGAGACACTAATACACACACTCACAGACACACAAAGACACTAATACACACACTCGCAGACACAGAGACACTGATACACACACTCGCAGACACACAGACACTAACACACACACTCGCCGACACACAGACACTAACATACACACTCACAGACACATAGAGACACTAATACAAACACTCACAGACACACAGAGACAATAATACACACACTCACAGACACACAGACACAAACACACACACTCACAGACACACAAAGACACTAATACACACACTCACAGACACACAGAGACATTAATACATACACTCACAGACACACAGAGACACTATTACACACACTCTCACTCACAGACACACTAACACACACTCGCAGACACACAGAGTCTCTAATACACACACTAGCAGACACACAGAGACACCAATACTCACACTCGCAGACACACAGGCACTAACACACACACCCGCAGACACACAGAGACACTAGCACACACTCGCAGACACACAGAGACACTAATACATACACTCACCGACACTAACACACACTCTCGCAGACACTAACACACACTCACAGACACACATAGACACTAGCACACACTCGCAGACATACAGAGACACTAATACACACACTCACAGACACACAGCGACACTAATACAAACACACTCAGACACACATAGAAACTAATACACACAGTCACAGACACACAGACACACACTCACAGACACACACAGACTCTAATACATACACTCACAGACACACAGAGACACTAATACATACACTCACAGACACACAGAGACACTATTACACACACTCTCACACGCAGAGACACTAACACACACTCACAGACACACAGAGACTCTAATACACACACTAGCAGACACACAGAGACACCAATACTCACACTCGCAGACACACAGGCACTAACACACACACCCGCAGACACACAGAGACACTAGCACACACTCGCAGACACACAGAGACACTAATACATACACTCACCGACACTAACACACACTCTCGCAGACACTAACACACACTCACAGACACACAGAGACACTAGCACACACTCGCAGACATACAGAGACACTAATACACACACTCACAGACACACAGCGACACTAATACAAACACACTCAGACACACATAGAAACTAATACACACAGTCACAGACACACAGACACACACTCACAGACACACACAGACTCTAATACATACACTCACAGACACACAGAGGCACTAATACACACACTCGCAGACACACAGAGGCACAAATACACACACTCGCAGACACACATAGACACTAATACACACACTCGCAGCCAAGCCGAGGCACTAACACACACTCGCAGACACACAGAGACACTAATACACACACTCACAGACACACAGAGACACTAACACACACTAGCAGACACACAGAGGCACTAATACAACACACTCGCAGACACACAGAGGCACAAATACACACACTCGCAGACACTCATAGACACTAATACACACACGCAGACACACCGAGGCACTAACACACACTCACAGACACACAGTCACTATCACACACACTCGCAGACACACAGAGACACTAATACACACACTCACAGAAACACAGAGACACTAACACACACTCGCAGACACACAGAGACACGAAGACACACACTCGCAGACACACAGATACACTAATACACACACCTGCAGACACACAGAGACACTAACACACAGACATACACACACTAATACAGACACAGAAACACACACAGACGCGAATACACACATTTTACAGACACATATAGATACACTAATACACGCACTCATACATACAGACAGACACTGATTCACACTCTCACAGACGCACACAGACACTAATTCACACACTCACAGGAACACACAGACACTAATACACACACTCACAGACACACACAGACACTAATACACACTCTCGCAGACACACAGAGACACTAATACACACTCTCGCAGATACACAGAGACACTAATACACACAATCGCAGACACACAGAGGCACTAATACACACAATCGCAGACACACAAATAAACGCACTCACAGACACACAGAGGCACTAACACACACACACAGACACACAGAAATACTAATACCCACACTCGCAGACGCACAAATACACACTCTCGCAGACACACAGAGACACTAATACACACTCTCGCAGATATACAGAGACACTAATACACACAATCGCAGACACACAGAGGCCCTAATACACACAATCGCAGACGCACAAATACACACTCTCACAGTCACACAGAGACACTAACACATTCGCAGACACACAGCTACACTAAGACACACACTCACAGACACACAGAGGCACTAATACACACACTCGCAGACACACAGAGGCACAAATACACACACTCGCAGACACACATAGACACTAATACACACACTCGCAGCCAAGCCGAGGCACTAACACACACTCGCAGACACACAGAGACACTAATACACACACTCACAGACACACAGAGACACTAACAGACACTGGCAGACACACAGAGGCACTAATACAACACACTCGCAGACACACAGAGGCACAAATACACACACTCGCAGACACTCATAGACACTAATACACACACGCAGACACACCGAGGCACTAACACACACTCACAGACACACAGTCACTATCACACACACTCGCAGACACACAGAGACACTAATACACACACTCACAGAAACACAGAGACACTAACACACACTCGCAGACACACAGAGACACGAAGACACACACTCGCAGACACACAGATACACTAATACACACACCTGCAGACACACAGAGACACTAACACACAGACATACAAACACTAATACAGACACAGAAACACACACAGACGCGAATACACACATTTTACAGACACATATAGATACACTAATACACGCACTCATCCATACAGACAGACACTGATTCACACTCTCACAGACGCACACAGACACTAATTCACACACTCACAGGCACACACAGACACTAATACATACACTCACAGACACACACAGACACTAATACACACACTCACAGACACACACGGACACTAATGCACACTCGTACAGACACACATAGATACACTGATGCACACACTCACACACACAGACAGACGCTACTTCACACTCTCACAGACACACACAGACACAATTACACACACCTACAGACACATGGAGACACTAATGCACACATACAGACACTAATACACATACTCACACACACAGGCACCAACACACGCACACATAGACGCACACTGGCACTAATACACACACACAGACACTAACGCGCACACTCAAATACTAATGAACAAACTCACTGATACAGAGAGACAAAAATACCCACACTCACAAACACACACACAGCGACAGTAATACACACACACACACACAGACACTAATAGACACTCACAAACACACGTATACACTAGTACACTGCTCACAGGCAGACAGAGACACGAATAAACACACTCACACACACAGACACTGATGCACACATTCTCGCGCACACACAGACGCTCACAGATACACTAATACACGCAGAAACGCAGACACACACAGACTCGAATACACACATTGACAGACACACACGGTCACAGATAAGCACACCCACAGACACTAGGAGACTCTAATGCACACACGCACACATACACACGGACACAGATAAACACACCCACAGACACACGGCGACTCAAATGCACACCAACAGACAGACACTAATACACACACTAACAGACACTAACACACACTCGTGGACACACAGAGCCACTAACACACACTCGCAGTCACACAGAGGCACTAATACAAACACTCGCAGACACACAGAGACACTAATACAAACACTCACAGACACACAGAGACACTAACACACACACTCAGAGACACAGACAGACACTCAATACACACACTCGCAGACACACAGAGACACTAATACACACACTTATCCACACACAGAAACACTAATACACAGACTCGCAGCCACACAGAGGCACTAACACACACACTCGCAGACACACAGAGGCACGAATATACACACTCACACACACAAATACACACACTCGCAGACACACAAAACACACACCCCCAGACACAGAGAGACACTCTCACACACACTCACTGACACACACAGACACTCAATACACACACTAGCAGACACACAGTGGCACTAACACACACACTTGCAGACACACAGAGACAGTAACACACACACTCGCAGACACACAGACACTAACACACACACTCACAGACACACAGATACACTAATACACACACTCAAAGACACACAGAGACACTACTACACACACTCGCAGACACAGAGACACTAATACACACACTCGCAGACACACAGACACTAACACACACATTCGCAGACACACAGACACTAATATACACACTCACAGACACACAGAGACACTAATACACACACTCACAGGCACACAGACACAAACACACACTCTCACAGACACACGAAGACACTAATACACACACTCACAGACACACAGAGACACTAATACACACACACAGACACGCAGAGACACTATTTACACACACTCTCACACACAAAGACACTAATACACACACTCGCAGACACACAGAGACTCTAATACACACACTACAGACACACAGAGACACTAATACACACACTCGCAGACACACAGACACTAACACACACCCTTGCAGACACACAGACACTAACACACACACTCGCAGACACACAGACACTAACACACACTCACAGACACACAGTGACACTAATACACACACTCACAGACACACAGGCACTAACACACACTCACAGACACACAGAGACAATAGCACACACTCGCAGACACACAGTGACACTAATACACACACTCACAGACACACAGAGACATTAGCACACACTCGCAGACACACAGAGACACTAGCACACACTCGCAGACACACAGAGACACTAATACACACACTCACAGATACACAGCGACACTAATACAAACACACTCGGACACACATAGACACTAATACACACAGTCACAGACACACAGAGACATTATTACACACACTCTCACACACAGATACACTAATATACACACTCACAGACACACAGACACTAAGACACACACTCGCAGACACACAGAGACACTAATACACACCCTCACAGACACACATAGTCACTAATACACACACTCACAGACACACAGAGACACTAACACACACTCACAGACACACAGAGTCTCAAAGACACACTCTCGCAGACACACAGAGACACTAATACACAGACTCACAGACACAGAGGCACTAACACACACATCGCAGACACACACACACTAACACACACTCACAGACACACAGAGACACTAATACATACACTCACAGACACTAACACACACTCTCGCAGACACACAGACACTAACACACACTCACAGACACACATAGACACTAGCACACACTCGCAGACACACAGAGACACTAATACACACACTCACAGACACACAGCGACACAAATACACACACTCACAGACACACAGAAACAGTAATACACACACTCGCAGACACACATACACTAACACACACTCTCGCAGACACACAGACACTAACACAAACTCACAGACACACATAGACACTAGCACACACTCGCAGACACACAGAGACAATAATACACACACTCACAGACACACAGCGACACTAATACACACACTCACAGACACACAGAAACAGTAATACACACACTCGCAGACACACAGACACTAACACACACACTCGCAGACACACAGACACTAACACACACACTCACAGACACACAGAGACACTAATACACACACTCGCAGACACACAGACACTAACACACACCCTTGCAGACACACAGACACTAACACACACACTCGCAGACACACAGACACTAACACACACTCACAGACACACAGTGACACTAATACACACACTCACAGACACACAGGCACTAACACACACTCACAGACACACAGAGACAATAGCACACACTCGCAGACACACAGTGACACTAATACACACACTCACAGACACACAGAGACATTAGCACACACTCGCAGACACACAGAGACACTAGCACACACTCGCAGACACACAGAGACACTAATACACACACTCACAGATACACAGCGACACTAATACAAACACACTCGGACACACATAGACACTAATACACACAGTCACAGACACACAGAGACATTATTACACACACTCTCACACACAGATACACTAATATACACACTCACAGACACACAGACACTAAGACACACACTCGCAGACACACAGAGACACTAACACACACCCTCACAGACACACATAGTCACTAATACACACACTCACAGACACACAGAGACACTAACACACACTCACAGACACACAGAGTCTCGAAGACACACTCTCGCAGACACACAGAGACACTAATACACAGACTCACAGACACAGAGGCACTAACACACACATCGCAGACACACACACACTAACACACACTCACAGACACACAGAGACACTAATACATACACTCACAGACACTAACACACACTCTCGCAGACACACAGACACTAACACACACTCACAGACACACATAGACACTAGCACACACTCGCAGACACACAGAGACACTAATACACACACTCACAGACACACAGCGACACTAATACACACACTCACAGACACACAGAAACAGTAATACACACACTCGCAGACACACAGACACTAACACACACACTCGCAGACACACAGACACTAACACACACACTCACAGACATACAGAGACACTAATACACACACTCACAGACACACAAAGACACTAATACATACACTCGCAGACACAGAGACACTGATACACACACTCGCAGACACACAGACACTAACACACACACTCGCCGACACACAGACACTAACATACACACTCACAGACACATAGAGACACTAATACAAACACTCACAGACACACAGAGACAATAATACACACACTCACAGACACACAGACACAAACACACACACTCACAGACACACAAAGACACTAATACACACACTCACAGACACACAGAGACATTAATACATACACTCACAGACACACAGAGACACTATTACACACACTCTCACACACAGAGACACTAACACACACTCGCAGACACACAGAGACTCTAATACACACACTAGCAGACACACAGAGACACCAATACTCACACTCGCAGACACACAGGCACTAACACACACACCTGCAGACACACAGAGACACTAGCACACACTCGCAGACACACAGAGACACTAAATACATACACTCACCGACACTAACACACACTCTCGCAGACACTAACACACACTCACAGACACACAGAGACACTAGCACACACTCGCAGACATACAGAGACACTAATACACACACTCACAGACACACAGCGACACTAATACAAACATACTCAGACACACATAGAAACTAATACACACAGTCACAGACACACAGACACACACTCGCAGACACACACAGACTCTAATACATACACTCACAGACACACAGAGACACTAATACATACACTCACAGACACACAGAGACAATATTACACACACTCTCAGACACAGAGACACTAATACACACACTCACAGACACACAGAGACATTAGCACACACTCGCAGACACACATAGACACTAATACAGACACTCACAGACACACAGAGACACTAATACACACACTCACAGACACTAACACACACTCTCGCAGACACACATACACTAAGACACACTCACAGTCTCACAGAGACACTAGCACACACTCGCAGACACACAGATACACTAATACAAACACTCACAGACACACAGCGACACTAATACAAACACACTCAGACACACATAGACACTAATACACACAGTCACAGACACACAGAGACACTATTACACCCACTCTCACACACAGAGACACTAATGCACACACTCACAGACACACAGACACTAACACACACACTCACAGACACACAGAGACACTAATACACACACTCACAGACACACTGAGACATTTTACGCACACACTCACACACAGAGACACTAATACACACACTCACAGACACACAGAGACACTAATACACACAGTCGCAGACACACAGACACTAACACACACTCACAGACACACAGAGGCACTAATACACACAGTCGTAGACACACAGACACTAACACACAATCACTGACACACAGAGACACTACTACACACACTCGCAGACACAGAGACACTAATACACACACTCGCAGACACACAGACGCTAACACACACATTCGCAGACACACAGACACTAACATACACACTCACAAACACACAGAGACACTAATACACACACTCACGGGCACACAGACACAAACACACACAATCACAGACACACAAAGACACTAATACACACACACACAGACACACATAGACACTAATACACACACACAGACACACAGAGACACTATTACACACACTCTCACACACAGAGACACTAATACACACACTCCAGACACACAGAGACACTAATATACACACTAGCAGACACACAGACACTAACACACACCCACGCAGACACACAGACACTAACACACACACTCGCAGACACACAGACACTAACACACACTCACATACACACAGTGACACTAATACACACACTCACAGACACACAGGCACTAACACACACTCACAGACACACCGAGACACTAGCACACACTCGCAGACACACAGAGATACTAATACACACCATCACAGACACACAGAGACATTAGCACACACTCGCAGACACACAGAGACACTAATACAGACACTCACAGACACATAGAGACACTAATACACTCACTCACAGACACTTACACACACTCTCGCAGACACAAACACACACTCACAGACTCACAGAGACACTAGCACACACTCGCAGACACACAGATACACTAATACACACACTCACAGACACACAGCGACACCAATACAAACACACTCAGACACACATATACACTAATACACACAGTCACAGACACACAGTGACACTATTACACACACTCTCACACACAGAGACACTAATACACACACTCACAGACACACAGACACTAACACACACACTCACAGACACACAGAGACACTAATACACACACTCACAGACACTCAGAGACACTTTTACACACACTCTCACACACAGAGACACTAATACACACACTCACAGACACACAGATACACTAATACACACACTCGCAGACACACAGACACTAACACACACTCACAGACATACAGAGACACTAATACACACACTCACAGACGCACAGACACTAACACAATCTCACAGACACACAGAGACACTAGCACACACTCTCAGACACACAGAGACACTAATACACAGACTCACAGACACACAGGGACACTAGCACACACTCGCAGATACACAGAGACTCTAATACACACACTCACAGACACACAGAAACAGTAATACACACACTGGCAGACAGAAAGACACTAACACACACACTCACAGACATACAGAGACACTAATACACACACTCACAGACACACAAAGACACTAATACACACACTCGCAAACACAGAGACACTGATACACACACTTGCAGACACACAGACACTAACACACACTCGCAGACACACAGACACTAACATACACACTCACAGACACATAGAGACACTAATACACACACTCACAGACACAAAGACACAAACACACACACTCACAGAATCACAAAGACACTAATACACACACCAACAGTCACACAGAGACATTTATACATACACTCACAGACACACAGAGACACTATTACACACACTCTCTCACACAGAGACACTAACACACACTCGCAGACACACAGAGACTCTAATACACACACTAGCAGACACACAGAGACACTAATACTCACACTCGCAGACACACAGGCACTAACACACACACTCGCAGACACACAGACACTAACACACACTCACAGACACACAGAGACACTAGCACACACTCGCAGACACACAGAGGCACTAATACAAACACTCACAGACACACAGAGACAATAATACACACACTCACAGACACACAGGCACAAACACACACACTCACAGACACACAAAGACACTAATACACACACTCACAGACACACAGAGACATTAGTACATACACTCACAGACACACAGAGACACTATTACACACACTCTCACACACAGAGACACTAACACACACTCGCAGACACACAGAGACTCTAATACACACACTAGCAGACACACAGAGACACTAATACTCACACTCGCAGATACACAGGCACTAACACACACACTCGCAGACACACAGAGACACTAGCACACACTCGCAGACACACAGAGACACTAATACATACACTCACAGACACGAGCACACACTCTCGCAGACACACAGACACTTACACACACTCACAGACACACAGAGACACTAGCACACACTCGCAAACACACAGAGACACTAATACACACACTCACAGACACACAGCGACACTAATACAAACACACTCAGACACACATAGACACTAATACACACAGTCACAGACACACAGACACACACTCACAGACACACACAGACTCTAATACACACACTCACAGACACACAGAGACACTAATACATACACGCACAGACACACAGAGACACTATTACACACACTGTCACACACCGAGACACTAATACACACACTCTCACACACACAGACACTAGCACACACTCGCAGACACACTGAGACACTAATACACACACTCACAGACATACAGAGACATTAGCACACACTCGCAGACACACAGAGACACTAATACACTCACTCACAGACACACAGCGACACTAATACACACACTCACAGACACACATAGACACTAAAACAGACAGTCACAGACACACAGAGACACTATTACACACACTCTCACACACAGAGACACTAATACACACACTCACAGACACACAGACACTAACAAAAACACTCACAGACACACAGAGACACTTTTACACACACTCTCACACACAGAGACACTAATACACACACTCCCAGACACACAGAGACACCAATACACACACTCGCAGACACACAGGCACTAACACACACTCACAGACACACAGAGACACTTTTACACACACTCACAGACGCACAGAGACTAACACAATCTCACAGACACACAGAGACACTAGCACACTCTCGCAGACACACAGAGACACTAATACACAGACTCACAGACACATTGAGGCACTAGCACACACTCGCAGACACACATAGACACTAATACACAAACTCACAGACACACAGAAACAGTAATACACACACTCGCAGACACACAGACAATAACACACACACTCGCAGACACACAGACTCTAACACACACTCACAGACATACAGAGACACTAATACACACACTCACAGACACACAGAGACACTAATACATCACACTGGCAGACACAGAGACACTGATACACACACTCGCAGGCACACAGACACTAACACACACACTCGCAGACACACAGACACCAACACACACACTCACAGACACACAGAGGCACTAATACACACACTCACAGACACCCAGAGACACTTTTACACACACTCTCACACACAGAGACACTAATACACACACTCACAGACACACAGAGACACTAATACACACAGTCACAGACACACAGACACACACTCACAGACACACACAGACTCTAATACACACACTCACAGACACACAGAGACACTAATACATCACACTGGCAGACACAGAGACACTGATACACACACTCGCAGACACACAGACACTAACACACACACTCGCAGACACACAGACACTAACATACACACTCACAGACACATAGAGACACTAATACACACAATCCCAGACACACAGACACAAACACACACACTCACAGACACACAAAGACACTAATACACACACTCACAGACACACAGAGACATTAATACATACACTCACAGACACACAGAGACACTATTACACACACTCTCTCACACAGAGACACTAACACACACTCGTAGACACACAGAGACTCTAATACACACACTAGCAGACACACAGAGACACTAATACTCACACTCGCAGACACTCAGGCTCTAACACACACACTCGCAGACACACAGACACTAACACACACACTCACAGACACACAGAGACACTAATACATACACTCACAGACACTAGCACACACTCTCGCAGACACACAGACACTAACACACACTCACAGACACACAGAGAAACTAGCACACACTCGCAGACACACAGAGACACTAATACACACACTCACAGACACACAGCGACACTAATACACACACTCGCAGACGCACAGACACTAACACACACACTCGCAGACACACAGACACTAACATACACACTCACAGACACATAGAGACACTAATACAAACACTCACAGACACACAGAGACAATAATACACACACTCACAGACACAAACACACACACTCACAGACACACAAAGACACTAATACACACACTCACAGACACACAGAGACATTAATACATACAATCACAGACACACAGAGACACTATTACACACACTCTGCCACACAGAGACACTAAAACACACTCGCAGACACACAGAGACTCTAATACACACACTAGCAGAGACACAGAGACACTAATACTCACACTCGCAGACACACAGTCACTAACACACACACTCGCAGACACACAGAGACACTAGCACACACTCGCAGACACACAGAGACACTAACACATACACTCACAGACACTAGCACACACTCTCGCAGACACACAGACACTAACACACAATCACAGACACACAGAGACACTAGCACACAATCGCAGACACACAGAGACACTAATACACACACTCACAGACACACAGCGACACTGATACAAACACACTCAGACACACATAGACACTAATACACACAGTCACAGACACACAGACACACACTCACAGACACACACAGACTCTAATACACACACTCACAGACACACAGAGACACTAATACATACACGCACAGACACACAGAGACACTATTACACACACTCTCACACACAGAGACACTAATACACACACTCTCACACACACAGACACTAGCACACACTCGCAGACACACTAAGACACTAATACACACACTCACAGACATACAGAGACATTAGCACACACTCGCAGACACACAGAGACACTAATACACTCACTCACAGACACACAGAGACACTTTTACACACACTCTCACACACAGAGACACTAATACACAAACTCACAGAAACACAGAGACACTAATACACACACTCGCAGACACACAGACACTAACACACACTCACAGACACACAGAGACACTAATACACACACTCACAGACGCACAAAGATTAACACAATCTCACAGACACACAGACACACAAGCACACTCTCGCAGACACACAGAGACATTAATACACAGACTCACAGACACACTGCGACACTAGCACACACTCGCAGACACACATAGACACTAATACACAAACTCACAGACACACAGAAACAGTAATACACACACTCGCAGACACACAGACACTAACACACACACTCGCAGACACACAGACACTAACACACACACTCACAGACATACAGAGACACTAATACACACACTCACAGACACACAGAGACACTAATACATCACACTGGCAGACACAGAGACACTGATACACACACTCGCAGACACACAGACACTAACACACACACTCGCAGACACACAGAGACACTAATACATCACACTCACAGACACACAGAGGCGCTAATACACACACTCACAGACACACAGAGACACTTTTACACACACTCTCACACACAGAGACACTAATACACACACTCACAGACACACAGAGACACTAATACACACAGTCGTAGACACACAGACACTAACACACAATCACTGACACACAGAGACACTAACACACACGCTCACAGACACTAGCACACACTCTCGCAGACACACATACACTAACACACACTCACAGACTCACAGAGGCACTAGCACACACTCGCAGACACACAGAGACACTAATACACACACTCACAGATACACAGCGACACTAATACAAACACACTCGGACACACATAGACACTAATACACACAGTCACAGACACACAGAGACATTATTACACACACTCTCACACACAGATACACTAATATACACACTCACAGACACACAGACACTAACACACACACTCGCAGACACACAGAGACACTAACACACACCCTCACAGACACACATAGTCACTAATACACACACTCACAGACACACAGAGACACTAAAACACACTCACAGACACACAGAGTCTCGAAGACACACACTCGCAGACACACAGAGACACTAATACACAGACTCACAGACACACAGGCACTAACACACACATCGCAGACACACACACACTAACACACACTCACAGACACACAGAGACACTAATACATACACTCACAGACACTAACACACACTCTCGCAGACACACAGACACTAACACACACTCACAGACACACATAGACACTAGCACACACTCGAAGACACACAGAGACACTAATACACACACTCACAGACACACAGCGACACTAATACACACACTCACAGACACACAGAAACAGTAATACACACACTCGCAGACACACAGACACTAACACACACACTCGCAGACACACAGACACTAACACACACACTCACAGACATACAGAGACACTAATACACACACTCACAGACACACAAAGACACTAATACACACACTCGCAGACACAGAGACACTGATACACACACTCGCAGACACACAGACACTAACACACACACTCGCCGACACACAGACACTAACATACACACTCACAGACACATAGAGACACTAATACAAACACTCACAGACACACAGAGACAATAATACACACACTCACAGACACAAACACACACACTCACAGACACACAAAGACACTAATACACACACTCACAGACACACAGAGACATTAATACATACACTCACAGACACACAGAGACACTATTACACACACTCTCACACACAGAGACACTAACACACACTCGCAGACACACAGAGACTCTAATACACACACTAGCAGACACACAGAGACACTAATACTCACACTCGCAGACACACAGGCACTAACACACACACCCGCAGACACACAGAGACACTAGCACACACTCGCAGACACACAGAGACACTAATACATACACTCACCGACACTAACACACACTCTCGCAGACACTAACACACACTCACAGACACACAGAGACACTAGCACACACTCGCAGACACACAGAGACACTAATACACACACTCACAGACACACAGCGACACTAATACAAACACACTCAGACACACATAGAAACTAATACACACAGTCACAGACACACAGACACACACTCACAGACACACACAGACTCTAATACATACACTCACAGACACACAGAGACACTAATACATACACTCACAGACACACAGAGACACTATTACACACACTCTCACACACAGAGACACTAATACACACACTCACAGACACACAGAGATATTAGCACACACGCGCAGACACACATAGACACTAATACAGACACTCACATACACACAGAGACACTAATACACACACTCACAGACACTAACACACACTCTCGCAGGCACACATACACTATCACACACTCACAGTCTCACAGAGACACTAGCACACACTCGCAGACACACAGATACACTAATACAAACACTCACAGACACACAGCGACACTAATACAAACACACTCAGACACACATAGTCACTAATACACACAGTCACAGACACACAGAGACACTATTACTCCCACTCTCACACACAGAGAAACTAATACACACACTCACAGACACACAGAGACACTAATACACACAGTCGCAGACACCCAGACACTAACACACACTCACAGACACACAGAGACACTAACACACACACTCACAGACACACAGAGACACTAATACACACACTCAAAGGCACACAGAGACACTACTACACACACTCGCAGACACAGAGACACTAATACACACACTCGCAGACACACAGACACTAACACAGACATTCGCAGACACACAGACACTAACATACACACTCACAGACACACAGAGACACTAATACACACACTCACAGGCACACAGACACAAACACACACAATCACAGACACACAAAGACACTAATACACACACACACAGACACACATAGACATTAATACACACACACAGACACACAGAGACACTATTACACACACTCTCACACACAGAGACACTAATACACACACTCGCAGACACACAGAGACTCTAATACACACACTCCAGACACACAGATACACTAATATACACACTAGCAGACACACAGACACTAACACACACCCTCGCAGACACACAGACACTAACACACACACTCGCAGACACACAGACACTAACACACACTCACATACACACAGTGACACTAATACACACACTCACAGACACACAGGCACTAACACACACTCACAGACTCACCGAGACACAAGCACACACTCGCAGACACACAGAGATACTAATAAACACACTCACAGACACACAGAGACATTAGCACACACTTGCAGACACACAGAGACACTAATACAGACACTCACAGACACATAGAGACACTAATACACTCACTCACAGACACTAACACACACTCTCGCAGACACAAACACACACTCACAGAGTCACAGAGACACTATTACACACACTCTCACACACAGAGACACTAATACACACACTCACAGACACACAGACACTAACACACACACTCACAGACACACAGAGACACTAATACAGACACTCACAGACACATAGAGACACTAATACACTCACTCACAGACACTAACACACACTCTCGCAGACACAAACACACACTCACAGAGTCACAGAGACACTTTTACACACACTCTCACACACAGAGACACTAATACACACGCTCACAGACACACAGATACACTAATACACACAGTCGCAGACACACAGACACTAACACACACTCACAGACACACAGAGACACTAATACACACACTCACAGACGCACAGACACTAATACAATCTCACAGACACACAGAGACACTAGCACACACTCGCAGACACACAGAGACACTAATACACAGACTCACAGACACACAGGGACACTAGCACACACTCGCAGATACACAGAGACTCTAATACACACACTCACAGACACACAGAAACAGTAATACACACACTGGCAGACAGAAAGACACTAACACACACACTCCCAGACATACAGAGACACTAATACACACACTCACAGACACACAAAGACACTAATACACACACTAGCAGACACAGAGACACTGATACACACACTCGCAGACACACAGACACTAACACACACTCGCAGACACACAGACACTAACATACACACTCACAGACACATAGAGACACTAATACACACACTCACAGAATCACAAAGACACTAATACACACACTAACAGTCACACAGAGACATTGATACATACACTCACAGACACACAGAGACACTATTACACACACTCTCTCACACAGAGACACTAACACACACTCGCAGACACACAGAGACTCTAATACACACACTAGCAGACACACAGAGACAATAATACTCACACTCGCAGACACACAGGAACTAACACACACACTCGCAGACACACAGACACTAACACACACTCACAGACACACAGAGACAATAATACACACACTCACAGACACACAGACACAAACACACACACTCACAGACACACAAAGACACTAATACACACACTCACAGACACACAGAGACATTAATACATACACTCACAGACACACAGAGACACTATTACACACACTCTCACACACAGAGATACTAACACACACTCGCAGACACACAGAGACTCTAATACACACACTAGCAGACACACAGAGACACTAATACTCACACTCGCAGACACACAGGCACTAACACTCACTCACAGACACACAGAGACAATAATACACACACTCACAGACACACAGACACAAACACAAACACTCACAGACACACAAAGACACTAATACACACACTCACAGACACACAGAGACATTAATACATACACTCACAGACACACAGAGACACTATTACACACACTCTCACACACATAGATACTAACACACACTCGCAGACACACAGAGACTCTAATACACACACTCGCAGACACACAGAGACACTAGCACACACTCGCAGACACACAGAGACACTAATACATACACTCACAGACACTAGCACACACTCTCGCAGACACACAGACACTTTCACACACTCACAGACACACAGAGACACTAGCACACACTCGCAAACACACAGAGACACTAATACACACACTCACAGACACACAGCGACACTAATACAAACACACTCAGACACACATAGACACTAATACACACAGTCACAGACACACAGACACACACTCACAGACACACACAGACTCTAATACACACACTCACAGACACACAGAGACACTAATACATACACGCACAGACACACAGAGACACTATTACACACACTCTCACACACCGAGACACTAATACACACACTCTCACACACACAGACACTAACACACACTCACAGACACACAGAGACACTAATACACACACTCACAGACGCACAGACACTAATACAATCTCACAGACACACAGAGACACTAGCACACACTCGCAGACACACAGAGACACTAATACACAGACTCACAGACACACAGGGACACTAGCACACACTCGCAGATACACAGAGACTCTAATGCACACACTCACAGACACACAGAAACAGTAATACACACACTGGCAGACAGAAAGACACTAACACAAACACTCACAGACATACAGAGACACTAATACACACACTCACAGACACACAAAGACACTAATACACACACTCGCAGACACAGAGACACTGATACACACACTCGCAGACACACAGACACTAACACACACTCGCAGACACACAGACACTAACATACACACTCACAGACACATAGAGACACTAATACACACACTCACAGACACAAAGACACAAACACACACACTCACAGAATCACAAAGACACTAATACACACACTAACAGTCACACAGAGACATTGATACATACACTCACAGACACACAGAGACACTATTACACACACTCTCTCACACAGAGACACTAACACACACTCGCAGACACACAGAGACTCTAATACACACACTAGCAGACACACAGAGACACTAATACTCACACTCGCAGACACACAGGCACTAACACACACACTCGCAGACACACAGAGACACTAGCACACACTACACTCGCAGACACACAGAGACACTAATACATACACTCACAGACACTATCACACACTCTCGCAGACACACAGACACTTACACACACTCACAGACACACAGAGACACTAGCACACACTCGCAAACACACAGAGACACTACTACACACACTCACAGACACACAGCGACACTAATACAAACACACTCAGACACACATAGACACTAATACACACAGTCACAGACACACAGACACACACTCACAGACACACACAGACTCTAATACACACACTCACAGACACACAGAGACACTAATACATACACGCACAGACACACAGAGACACTATTACACACACTCTCACACACCGAGACACTAATACACACACTCTCACACACACAGACACTAGCACACACTCGCAGACACACTGAGACACTAATACACACACTCACAGACATACAGAGACATTAGCACAGACTCGCAGACACACAGAGACACTAATACACTCACTCACAGACACACAGCGACACTAATACACACACTCACAGACACACATAGACACTAAAACAGACAGTCACAGACACACAGAGACACTATTACACACACTCTCACACACAGAGACACTAATACACACACTCACAGACACACAGGCACTAACACACACACTCACAGACACACAGAGACACTTTTACACACACTCTCACACACAGAGACACTAATGCACACACTCACAGACACACAGAGACACCAATACACACACTCGCAGAGACACAGACACTAACACACACTCACAGACACACAGAGACACTAATACACACACTCACAGACGCACAGAGACTAACACAATCTCACAGACACACAGAGACACTAGCACACTCTCGCAGACACACAGAGACACTAATAAACAGACTCACAGACACATTGAGACACTAGCACACACTCGCAGACACACATAGACACTAATACACAAACTCACAGAGACACAGAAACAGTAATACACACACTCGCCGACACACAGACACTAACACACACACTCGCAGACACACAGACACTAACACACACACTCACAGACATACAGAGCCACTAATACACACACTCACAGACACACAGAGACACTAATACATCACACTGGCAGACACAGAGACACTGATACACACACTCGCAGACACACAGACACTAACACACACACTCGCAGACACACAGACACTAACACACACACTCACAGACACACGGAGGCACTAGTACACACACTCACAGACACCCAGAGACACTTTTACACACACTCTCAAACACAGAGACACTAATACACACACTCACAGACACACAGAGACACTAATACACACAGTCGTAGACACACAGACACTAACACACACTCACAGACACACAGAGACACTAACACACACACTCACAGACACACAAAGACACTAATACACACACTCGCAGACACAGAGACACTGATACACACACTCGCAGACACACATACACTAACACACACACTCGCAGACACACAGACACTAACATACACACTCACAGACACATAGAGACACTAATACACACACTCACAGACACACAGACACAAACACACACACTCACAGACACACAAAGACACTAATACACACACTCACAGACACACAGAGACATTAATACATACACTCACAGACACACAGAGACACTATTACACACACTCTCTCACACAGAGACACTAACACACACTCGCAGACACACAGAGACTCTAATACACACACTAGCAGACACACAGAGACACTAATACGCACACTCGCAGACACACAGGCACTAACACACACACTCGCAGACACACAGAGACACTAGCACACACTACACTCGCAGACACACAGAGACACTAATACATACACTCACAGACACTATCACACACTCTCGCAGACACACATACACTTACACACACTCACAGACACACAGAGACACTAGCACACACTCGCAAACACACAGAGACACTACTACACACACTCACAGACACACAGCGACACTAATACAAACACACTCAGACACACATAGACACTAATACACACAGTCACAGACACACAGACACACACTCACAGACACACACAGACTCTAATACACACACTCACAGACACACAGAGACACTAATACATACACGCACAGACACACAGAGACACTATTACACACACTCTCACACACCGAGACACTAATACACACACTCTCACACACACAGACACTAGCACACACTCGCAGACACACTGAGACACTAATACACACACTCACAGACATACAGAGACATTAGCACACACTCGCAGACACACAGAGACACTAATACACTCACTCACAGACACACAGCGACACTAATACACACACTCACAGACACACATAGACACTAAAACAGACAGTCACAGACACACAGAGACACTATTACACACACTCTCACACACAGAGACACTAATACACACACTCACAGACACACAGACACTAACACACACACTCACAGACACACAGAGACACTTTTACACACACTCTCACACACAGAGACACTAATGCACACACTCACAGACACACAGAGACACCAATACACACACTCGCAGAGACACAGACACTAACACACACTCACAGACACACAGAGACACTAATACACACACTCACAGACGCACAGAGACTAACACAATCTCACAGACACACAGAGACACTAGCACACTCTCGCAGACACACAGAGACACTAATAAACAGACTCACAGACACATTGAGACACTAGCACACACTCGCAGACACACATAGACACTAATACACAAACTCACAGACACACAGAGACAGTAATACACACACTCGCAGACACACAGACACTAACACACACACTCGCAGACACACAGACACTAACACACACACTCACAGACACACAAAGACACTAATACACACACTCACAGACACACAGAGACATTAATACATACAATCACAGACACACAGAGACACTATTACACACACTCTGACACACAGAGACACTAACACACACTCGCAGACACACAGAGACTCTAATACACACACTAGCAGACACACAGAGACACTAATACTCACACTCGCAGACACACAGGCACTAACACACACACTCGCAGACACACAGAGACACTAGCACACACTCGCAGACACACAGATACACTAATACATACACTCACAGACACTAGCACACACTCTCGCAGACACACAGACACTAAGACACAATCACAGACACACAGAGACACTAGCACACACTCGCAGACACACAGAGACACTAATACACACACTCACAGACACACAGCGACACTAATACAAACACACTCAGACACACATAGACACAAATACACACAGTCACAGACACACAGACACACACTCACAGACACACACAGACTCTAATACACACACTCACAGACACACAGAGACACTAATACATACACGCACAGACACACAGAGACACTATTACACACACCCTCACACACCGAGACACTAATACACACACTCTCACACACACAGACACTAGCACACACTCGCAGACACACTGAGACACTAATACACACACTCACAGACATACAGAGACATTAGCACACACTCGCAGACACACAGAGACACTAATACACTCACTCACAGACACACAGAGACACTTTTACACACACTCTCACACACAGAGACACTAATACTCAAACTCACAGAAACACAGAGACACTAATACACACACTCGCAGACACACATACACTAACACACACTCACAGACACACAGAGACACTAATACACACACTCACAGACGCACTGAGACACTAGCACACACTCGCAGACACACATAGACACTAATACACAAACTCACAGACACACAGAAACAGTAATACACACACTCGCAGACACACAGACACTAACACACACACTCGCAGACACACAGACACTAACACACACACTCACAGACATACAGAGACACTAATGCACACACTCACAGACACACAGAGACACTAATACATCACACTGGCAGACACAGAGACACTGATACACACACTCGCAGACACACAGACACTAACACACACACTCGCAGACACACAGACACTAACACACACACTCACAGACACACAGAGGCACTAATACACACACTCACAGACACACAGAGACACTTTTACACACACTCTCACACACAGAGACACTAATACACACACTCACAGACACAGAGACACTAATACACACAGTCGTAGACACACAGACACTAACACACACTCACAGACACACAGAGACACTAACACACACACTCACAGACACACAAAGACACTAATACACACATTCAAAGACACACAGAGACACTACTACACACACTCGCAGACACAGCGACACTAATACACACACTCGCAGACACACAGACACTAACACACACATTCGCAGACACACAGATACTAACATACACACTCACAGACACACAGAGACACTAATACACACACTCACAGGCACACAGACACAAACACACACACTCACAGACACACAAAGACACTAATACACACACTCACAGACACACAGAGACACTAATACACACACACAGACACGCAGAGACACTATTACACACACTCTCACACACAGAGACACTGATACACACACTCACAGACACACAGACACTAACACACACTCACAGACTCACAGAGACACTAGCACACACTCGCAGACACACAGAGACACTAATACCCACACTCACAGACACACAGCGACACTAATGCAAACACACTCAGACACACATAGACACTAATATACACAGTCACAGACACACAGATACACTATCACACACACTCACAGACACACAGACACTAACACACACACTCACAGACACACAGAGACACTAATACACACACTCACAGACACACAGAGACACTTTTACACACTCTCACACACAGAGACACTAATACACACACTCACAGACACACAGAGACACTAGTACACACACTCGCAGACACACAGACACTGACACACACTCACAGACACACAGAGACACTAATACACATACTCACAGACGCACAGACACTAACACAATCTCACAGACACACAGAGACACTAGCACACTCTCGCAGACACACAGACACTAACACACACACTCGCAGACACACAGACACAACACACACACTCACAGACATACAGAGACACTAATACACACACTCACAGACACACAGAGACACTAATACATCACACTCGCAGACACAGAGACACTGATACACACACTCGCAGACACACAGACACTAACACACACACTCGCAGACACACAGACACTAACACACACACTCACAGAGACACAGAGGCACTAATACACACACTCACAGACACACAGAGACACTTTTACACACACTCTCACACACAGAGACACTAATACACACACTCGCAGACACACAGACTCTAACACACACTCACAGACACACAGAGACACTAATACACACACTCACAGACGCACAGACACTAACACAATCTCACAGACACACAGAGACACTAGCACACTCTCGCAGGCACACAGAGACACTAATACACACACTCAAAGGCACTACTACACAGACTCGCAGACACACAGACACTAACACACACTCACAGACACACAGAGACACTAATACACAGACCCACAGACACACAGAGACACTAGCACACACTCGCAGACACACAGAGACACTAATACACAAACTCACAGACACACAGAAACAGTAATACACACACTCGCAGACACACATACACTAACACACACACTCGCAGACACACAGACACTAACACACACTCACAGACATACAGAGACACTAATACACACACTCACAGACACACAGAGACACTAATACATCACACTCGCAGACACAGAGACACTGATACACACTCTCGCAGACACACAGACACTAACATACACACTCGCAGACACACAGACACTAACACACACACTCGCAGACACGCAGAGACACTAATACACACACTCACAGACACACAGCGACACGAATACAAACACACTCAGACACACATAGACACTAATACACACAGTCACAGACACACAGAGACACTATTACACACACTGTCACGCACAGACACACTAATACACACACTCACAGACACACAGAAACAGTAATACACACACTGGCAGACAGAAAGACACTAACACAAACACTCACAGACATACAGAGACACTAATACACACACTCACAGACACACAAAGACACTAATACACACACTCGCAGACACAGAGACACTGATACACACACTCGCAGACACACAGACACTAACACACACTCGCAGACACACAGACACTAACATACACACTCACAGACACATAGAGACACTAATACACACACTCACAGACACAAAGACACAAACACACACACTCACAGAATCACAAAGACACTAATACACACACTAACAGTCACACAGAGACATTGATACATACACTCACAGACACACAGAGACACTATTACACACACTCTCTCACACAGAGACACTAACACACACTCGCAGACACACAGAGACTCTAATACACACACTAGCAGACACACAGAGACACTAATACTCACACTCGCAGACACACAGGCACTAACACACACACTCGCAGACACACAGAGACACTAGCACACACTACACTCGCAGACACACAGAGACACTAATACATACACTCACAGACACTATCACACACTCTCGCAGACACACAGACACTTACACACACTCACAGACACACAGAGACACAAGCACACACTCGCAAACACACAGAGACACTACTACACACACTCACAGACACACAGCGACACTAATACAAACACACTCAGACACACATAGACACTAATACACACAGTCACAGACACACAGACACACACTCACAGACACACACAGACTCTAATACACACACTCACAGACACACAGAGACACTAATACATACACGCACAGACACACAGAGACACTATTACACACACTCTCACACACCGAGACACTAATACACACACTCTCACACACACAGACACTAGCACACACTCGCAGACACACTGAGACACTAATACACACACTCACAGACATACAGAGACATTAGCACACACTCGCAGACACACAGAGACACTAATACACTCACTCACAGACACACAGCGACACTAATACACACACTCACAGACACACATAGACACTAAAACAGACAGTCACAGACACACAGAGACACTATTACACACACTCTCACACACAGAGACACTAATACACACACTCACAGACACACAGACACTAACACACACACTCACAGACACACAGAGACACTTTTACACACACTCTCACACACAGAGACACTAATGCACACACTCACAGACACACAGAGACACCAATACACACACTCGCAGAGACACAGACACTAACACACACTCACAGACACACAGAGACACTAATACACACACTCACAGACGCACAGAGACTAACACAATCTCACAGACACACAGAGACACTAGCACACTCTCGCAGACACACAGAGACACTAATAAACAGACTCACAGACACATTGAGACACTAGCACACACTCGCAGACACACATAGACACTAATACACAAACTCACAGACACACAGAAACAGTAATACACACACTCGCCGACACACAAAGAACTAACACACACACTCGCAGACACACAGACACTAACACACACACTCACAGACATACAGAGACACTAATACACACACTCACAGACACACAGAGACACTAATACATCACACTGGCAGACACAGAGACACTGATACACACACTCGCAGACACACAGACACTAACACACACACTCGCAGACACACAGACACTAACACACACACTCACAGACACACGGAGGCACTAGTACACACACTCACAGACACCCAGAGACACTTTTACACACACTCTCAAACACAGAGACACTAATACACACACTCACAGACACACAGAGACACTAATACACACAGTCGTAGACACACAGACACTAACACACACTCACAGACACACAGAGACACTAACACACACACTCACAGACACACAAAGACACTAATACACACACTCGCAGACACAGAGACACTGATACACACACTCGCAGACACACAGACACTAACACACACACTCGCAGACACACAGACACTAACATACACACTCACAGACACATAGAGACACTAATACACACACTCACAGACACACAGACACAAACACACACACTCACAGACACACAAAGACACTAATACACACACTCACAGACACACAGAGACATTAATACATACACTCACAGACACACAGAGACACTATTACACACACTCTCTCACACAGAGACACTAACACACACTCGCAGACACACAGAGACTCTAATACACACACTAGCAGACACACAGAGACACTAATACGCACACTCGCAGACACACAGGCACTAACACACACACTCGCAGACACACAGAGACACTAGCACACACTACACTCGCAGACACACAGAGACACTAATACATACACTCACAGACACTATCACACACTCTCGCAGACACACATACACTTACACACACTCACAGACACACAGAGACACTAGCACACACTCGCAAACACACAGAGACACTACTACACACACTCACAGACACACAGCGACACTAATACAAACACACTCAGACACACATAGACACTAATACACACAGTCACAGACACACAGACACACACTCACAGACACACACAGACTCTAATACACACACTCACAGACACACAGAGACACTAATACATACACGCACAGACACACAGAGACACTATTACACACACTCTCACACACCGAGACACTAATACACACACTCTCACACACACAGACACTAGCACACACTCGCAGACACACTGAGACACTAATACACACACTCACAGACATACAGAGACATTAGCACACACTCGCAGACACACAGAGACACTAATACACTCACTCACAGACACACAGCGACACTAATACACACACTCACAGACACACATAGACACTAAAACAGACAGTCACAGACACACAGAGACACTATTACACACACTCTCACACACAGAGACACTAATACACACACTCACAGACACACAGACACTAACACACACACTCACAGACACACAGAGACACTTTTACACACACTCTCACACACAGAGACACTAATACACACACTCACAGACACACAGAGACACCAATACACACACTCGCAGAGACACAGACACTAACACACACTCACAGACACACAGAGACACTAATACACACACTCACAGACGCACAGAGACTAACACAATCTCACAGACACACAGAGACACTAGCACACTCTCGCAGACACACAGAGACACTAATAAACAGACTCACAGACACATTGAGACACTAGCACACACTCGCAGACACACATAGACACTAATACACAAACTCACAGACACACAGAGACACTGATACACACACTCGCAGACACACAGACACTAACACACACACTCGCAGACACACAGACACTAACACACACACTCACAGACACACGGAGGCACTAGTACACACACTCACAGACACCCAGAGACACTTTTACACACACTCTCAAACACAGAGACACTAATACACACACTCACAGACACACAGAGACACTAATACACACAGTCGTAGACACACAGACACTAACACACACTCACAGACACACAGAGACACTAACACACACACTCACAGACACACAAAGACACTAATACACACACTCGCAGACACAGAGACACTGATACACACACTCGTAGACACACAGACACTAACACACACACTCGCAGACACACAGACACTAACATACACACTCACAGACACATAGAGACACTAATACACACACACACAGACACACAGACACAAACACACACACTCACAGACACACAAAGACACTAATACACACACTCACAGACACACAGAGACATTAATACATACACTCACAGACACACAGAGACACTATTACACACACTCTCTCACACAGAGACACTAACACACACTCGCAGACACACAGAGACTCTAATACACACACTAGCAGACACACAGAGACACTAATACTCACACTCGCAGACACTCAGGCACTAACACACACACTCGCAGACACACAGGCACTAACACACACACTCACAGACACACAGAGACACTAATACATACACTCACAAACACTAGCACACACTCTCGCAGACACACAGACACTAACACACACTCACAGACACACAGAGAAACTAGCACACACTCGCAGACACACAGAGACACTAATACACACACTCACAGACACACAGCGACACTAATACACACACTCGCAGACGCACAGACACTAACACACACACTCGCAGACACACAGACACTAACATACACACTCACAGACACATAGAGACACTAATACAAACACTCACAGACACACAGAGACAATAATACACACACTCACAGACACACAGACACAAACACACACACTCACAGACACACAAAGACACTAATACACACACTCACAGACACACAGAGACATTAATACATACAATCACAGACACACAGAGACACTATTACACACACTCTGACACACAGAGACACTAACACACACTCGCAGACACACAGAGACTCTAATACACACACTAGCAGACACACAGAGACACTAATACTCACACTCGCAGACACACAGGCACTAACACACACACTCGCAGACACACAGAGACACTAGCACACACTCGCAGACACACAGATACACTAATACATACACTCACAGACACTAGCACACACTCTCGCAGACACACAGACACTAAGACACAATCACAGACACACAGAGACACTAGCACACACTCGCAGACACACAGAGACACTAATACACACACTCACAGACACACAGCGACACTAATACAAACACACTCAGACACACATAGACACAAATACACACAGTCACAGACACACAGACACACACTCACAGACACACACAGACTCTAATACACACACTCACAGACACACAGAGACACTAATACATACACGCACAGACACACAGAGACACTATTACACACACCCTCACACACCGAGACACTAATACACACACTCTCACACACACAGACACTAGCACACACTCGCAGACACACTGAGACACTAATACACACACTCACAGACATACAGAGACATTAGCACACACTCGCAGACACACAGAGACACTAATACACTCACTCACAGACACACAGAGACACTTTTACACACACTCTCACACACAGAGACACTAATACACAAACTCACAGAAACACAGAGACACTAATACACACACTCGCAGACACACATACACTAACACACACTCACAGACACACAGAGACACTAATACACACACTCACAGACGCACTGAGACACTAGCACACACTCGCAGACACACATAGACACTAATACACAAACTCACAGACACACAGAAACAGTAATACACACACTCGCAGACACACAGACACTAACACACACACTCGCAGACACACAGACACTAACACACACACTCACAGACATACAGAGACACTAATGCACACACTCACAGACACACAGAGACACTAATACATCACACTGGCAGACACAGAGACACTGATACACACACTCGCAGACACACAGACACTAACACACACACTCGCAGACACACAGACACTAACACACACACTCACAGACACACAGAGGCACTAATACACACACTCACAGACACACAGAGACACTTTTACACACACTCTCACACACAGAGACACTAATACACACACTCACAGACACAGAGACACTAATACACACAGTCGTAGACACACAGACACTAACACACACTCACAGACACACAGAGACACTAACACACACTCACAGACACACAAAGACACTAATACACACATTCAAAGACACACAGAGACACTACTACACACACTCGCAGACACAGCGACACTAATACACACACTCGCAGACACACAGACACTAACACACACATTCGCAGACACACAGATACTAACATACACACTCACAGACACACAGAGACACTAATACACACACTCACAGGCACACAGACACAAACACACACACTCACAGACACACAAAGACACTAATACACACACTCACAGACACACAGAGACACTAATACACACACACAGACACGCAGAGACACTATTACACACACTCTCACACACAGAGACACTGATACACACACTCACAGACACACAGACACTAACACACTTTCACAGACTCACAGAGACACTAGCACACACTCGCAGACACACAGAGACACTAATACCCACACTCACAGACACACAGCGACACTAATGCAAACACACTCAGACACACATAGACACTAATATACACAGTCACAGACACACAGATACACTATCACACACACTCACAGACACACAGACACTAACACACACACTCACAGACACACAGAGACACTAATACACACACTCACAGACACACAGAGACACTTTTACACACTCTCACACACAGAGACACTAATACACACACTCACAGACACACAGAGACACTAGTACACACACTCGCAGACACACAGACACTGACACACACTCACAGACACACAGAGACACTAATACACATACTCACAGACGCACAGACACTAACACAATCTCACAGACACACAGAGACACTAGCACACTCTCGCAGACACACAGACACTAACACACACACTCGCAGACACACAGACACAACACACACACTCACAGACATACAGAGACACTAATACACACACTCACAGACACACAGAGACACTAATACATCACACTCGCAGACACAGAGACACTGATACACACACTCGCAGACACACAGACACTAACACACACACTCGCAGACACACAGACACTAACACACACACTCACAGAGACACAGAGGCACTAATACACACACTCACAGACACACAGAGACACTTTTACACACACTCTCACACACAGAGACACTAATACACACACTCGCAGACACACAGACTCTAACACACACTCACAGACACACAGAGACACTAATACACACACTCACAGACGCACAGACACTAACACAATCTCACAGACACACAGAGACACTAGCACACTCTCGCAGGCACACAGAGACACTAATACACACACTCAAAGGCACTACTACACAGACTCGCAGACACACAGACACTAACACACACTCACAGACACACAGAGACACTAATACACAGACCCACAGACACACAGAGACACTAGCACACACTCGCAGACACACAGAGACACTAATACACAAACTCACAGACACACAGAAACAGTAATACACACACTCGCAGACACACATACACTAACACACACACTCGCAGACACACAGACACTAACACACACTCACAGACATACAGAGACACTAATACACACACTCACAGACACACAGAGACACTAATACATCACACTCGCAGACACAGAGACACTGATACACACTCTCGCAGACACACAGACACTAACATACACACTCGCAGACACACAGACACTAACACACACACTCACAGACACACAGAGGCACTAATACACACACTCACAGACGCACAGAGACACTTTTACACACACTCTCACACACAGAGACACTAATACACACACTCACAGACACACAGATACACTAATACACACACTCGCAGACACACAGACATTAACACACACTCACAGACACACAGACACACTAACACACACATTCACAGACACACAGAGACACTAATACACACACTAAAAGACACACAGAGACACTACTACACACACTCGCAGACACAGAGACACTAATACACACACTCGCAGACACTAATTCACACATTCACAGACACACATACACTAACATACACACTCACAGACACACAGAGACACTAATACACACACTCACAGGCACACAGACACAAACACACACACTCACAGACACACAAAGACACTAATACACACTCTCACAGACACACAGAGACACTAATACACACACACAGACACGCAGAGACACTATTACACACACTCTCACACACAGAGACACTAATACACACACTCGCAGACACGCATAGACTCTAATACACACACTCCAGACACACAGAGACACTAATACACACACTCGCAGACACACAGACACTAACACACACACTCGCAGACACACAGCCACTAACACACACTCACAGACACGCAGTGACACTAATACACACATTCACAGACACACAGGCACTAACACACACTCACAGACACACAGAGACACCAGCACACACTCGCAGACACACAGAGACACTAATACACACACTCACAGACACACAGAGACATTAGCACACACTCGCAGACACACAGAGATACTAATACAGACACTCACAGACACACAGAGACACTAATACATACACTCACAGACACTAACACACACTCTCGCAGACACACAGACACTAACACACACTCACAGACTCACAGAGACACTAGCACACACTCGCAGACACACAGAGACACTAATACACACACTCACAGACACACAGCGACACTAATACAAACACAGTCAGACACACATAGAAACTAATACACACAGTCACAGCCACACAGAGACACTATTACACACACTCTCACACACAGAGTCACAAATACACACACTCACAGACACACAGACACTAACACACACACTCACAGACACACACAGACACTAATACACACACTCACAGACACACAGAGACACTTTTACACAAACTCTCACACACAGAGACAGTAATACACACCCTCACAGACACACAGAGACACTAATACACACACTCGCAGACACACAGACATTAACACACACTCACAGACACACAGATACACTAATACACACACTCACAGACGCAATGACACTAACACAATCTCACAGACACACAGAGACACTAGCACACACTCGCAGACACATAGAGACACCAATACACACACTCGCAGACACACAGAGGAACGAATACAAACACTCGCAGACACACAGAGACACCAATACACACACTCGCAGACACACAGAGGAACGAATACAAACACTCGCAGACACACAGAGACACTAATACAGACACTCGCAGACACACAGAGACACAAATACATACACTTACATACACTCACAGACACTAATACACACACTCACAGACACACAGAGGCACAAATACACACGCTTACACACACTCACAGACACGAATACACACACTCGCAGAAACACAGAGACACTAACACACACACTTACACACACTCACAGACACTAATACACAAACTCGCAGACACACAGAGACACTAACACACACACTTACACACTCACAGGCACTAATACACACACTCGCAGACACACAGAGACACTAACACACACACTTACACACACTCACAGACATTAATACACACTCTCGCAGACACACAGAGGCACTAATACGCACTCTCGCAGATACACAGAGACACTAATACACACAATCGCATACACACAGAGGCACTAATACACACAATCGCAGACACACAAGTACACACACTCACAGACAAACAGAGGCACTAACACACACACAGACACACAGACACACTAATTCCCACACACGCTACGCACAAATACATACTCTCGCAGACACACAGAGACACTAATACACACTCTCGCAGATACACACATACACTAATACATACGCTCACAGACACACAGATACACTATTACACACACTCTCACACACAGAGACACTAATACACACACACTCACACACAGAGACACTAACACACACTTGCATACACACAGAGACTCTAATACACACACTCACAGACACACAGAGACACTATTACACACACGCTCACACACAGAGACACTAATACACACACCCTCACACACAGAGACACTAACAAACACTCACAGACACACCAATACACAAACTCGCAGACACACAGACACTAACAATCACACTCGAAAACACACAGAGACACTAATACACACACTCGCAGACACACAGAGACACGAATACACACACTCGCAGCCACACAGAGGCACTAATACACACACTCACAGACACACAGAGACACTAATACACACGCTCACAGACACATAGATACACTAATACACACACTCACAGACACACAGACACACACTCACAGACACACAAAGACTCTAATACATACACTCACAGACACACAGAGACACTATTACACACACTCTCACACACAGAGACACTAATACACACACTCTCACACACAGAGACACTAACACACACTCGCATACACACAGAGACTCTAATACACACACTCACAGACACACAGAGACACTATTACACACACGCTCACACACAGAGACACTAATACACACACCCTCACACACAGAGACACTAACACACACTCACAGACACACCAATACACAAACTCGCAGACACACAGACACTAACACTCACACTCGCAAACACACAGAGACACTAATACACACACTCGCAGACACACAGAGACACTAATACACACACTCGCAGCCACATAGAGGCACTAATACACACACTCACAGACACACAGAGACATTAACACACACTCACAGACACACAGAGTCTCGAAGACACACACTCACAGACACACAAAGGCACTAATACACACACTCACAGACACACAGAGACACTAATACACACACTCACAGACACACAGAGACACTATTACACACACTCTCACACACAGTGACACTAACACACACTGGCAGACACACAGATGCACTAATACATACACTCGCAGACACACAGAGACGCGAATACACACTCACAGACACACAGAGACACTAATACACACACTCTCACACACAGAGACACTAATACACACACTCACAGACACACAGAGACACTAATACACACACTCGCAGACACACAGACACTAACACACACACACTCGCAGACACACAGAGACACTAATACACACACTCACAGACACACAGACACACTAATACACACACTCGGTAGCCACACAGAGGCACTAATACACACACTCGCAGGCACACAGGGACACTAATACACACTCACAGACACACAGAGTCTCGAAGACACACACTCGCAGACACACAGAGACACTAATACACACACTCGGAGACACAATGAGACACTAAAAGACACACTCGCAGACACACAGAGACACTAATAGACACAGTCGCAGAGTCACAGAGACACTAACACACACTCGCAGACACACAGAGGCACAAATACACACACTCGCAGACACACAGACACACTAATACACACACTCGCAGACACAAAGAGACACCAATACACACACTCGCAGACACACAGAGGAACGAATACAAACACTCGCAGACACACAGAGACACTAATACAGACACTCGCAGACACACAGAGACACAAATACATACACTTACATACACTCACAGACACTAATACACACACTCACAGACACACAGAGGCACAAATACACACGCTTACACACACTCACAGACACCAATACACACATTCGCAGAAACACAGAGACACTAACACACACACTTACACACACTCACAGACACTAATACACAAACTCGGAGACACACAGAGACACTAACACACACACTTACACACTCACAGGCACTAATACACACACTCGCAGACACACAGAGACACTAACACACACACTTACACACACTCACAGACATTAATACACACTCTCGCAGACACACAGAGGCACTAATACGCACTCTCGCAGATACACAGAGACACTAATACACACAATCGCATACACACAGAGGCACTAATACACACAATCGCAGACACACAAGTACACACACTCACAGACAAACAGAGGCACTAACACACACACAGACACACAGACACACTAATTCCCACACACGCTACGCACAAATACATACTCTCGCAGACACACAGAGACACTAATACACACTCTCGCAGATACACACATACACTAATACATACGCTCACAGACACACAGATACACTATTACACACACTCTCACACACAGAGACACTAATACACACACACTCACACACAGAGACACTAACACACACTTGCATACACACAGAGACTCTAATACACACACTCACAGACACACAGAGACACTATTACACACACGCTCACACACAGAGACACTAATACACACACCCTCACACACAGAGACACTAACACACACTCACAGACACACCAATACACAAACTCGCAGACACACAGACACTAACAATCACACTCGAAAACACACAGAGACACTAATACACACACTCGCAGACACACAGAGACACTAATACACACACTCGCAGCCACACAGAGGCACTAATACACACACTCACAGACACACAGAGACACTAATACACAAACTCACAGACACATAGAGACACTAATACACACACTCACAGACACACAGACACACACTCACAGACACACAAAGACTCTAATACATACACTCACAGACACACAGAGACACTATTACACACACTCTCACACACAGAGACACTAATACACACACTCTCACACACAGAGACACTAACACACACTCGCATACACACAGAGACTCTAATACACACACTCACAGACACACAGAGACACTATTACACACACGCTCACACACAGAGACACTAATACACACACCCTCACACACAGAGACACTAACACACACTCACAGACACACCAATACACAAACTCGCAGACACACAGACACTAACACTCACACTCGCAAACACACAGAGACACTAATACACACACTCGTAGACACACAGAGACACTAATACACACACTCGCAGCCACACAGAGGCACTAATACACACACTCACAGACACAAAGAGACACTAACACACACTCACAGACACACAGAGTCTCGAAGACACACACTCACAGACACACAAAGGCACTAATACACACACTCACAGACACACAGAGACACTAATACACACACTCACAGACACACAGAGACACTATTACACACACTCTCACACACAGTGACACTAACACACACTGGCAGACACACAGATGCACTAATACATACACTCGCAGACACACAGAGACGCGAATACACACTCACAGACACACAGAGACACTAATACACACACTCTCACACACAGAGACACTAAACACACGCTCACAGACACACATAGACACTAATACACACACTCACATACACACAGAGACACTAATACACACACTCGCAGACACACAGACACTAACACACACACACACTCGCAGACACACAGAGACACTAATACACACACTCACAGACACACAGACACACTAATACACACACTCGGTAGCCACACAGAGGCACTAATACACACACTCGCAGGCACACAGGGACACTAATACACACTCACAGACACACAGAGTCTCGAAGACACACACTCGCAGACACACAGAGACACTAATACACACACTCGGAGACACAATGAGACACTAAAAGACACACTCGCAGACACACAGAGACACTAATAGACACAGTCGCAGAGTCACAGAGACACTAACACACACTCGCAGACACACAGAGGCACAAATACACACACTCGCAGACACACAGAGACACTAATACACACACTCGCAGACACAAAGAGACACCAATACACACACTCGCAGACACACAGAGGAACGAATACAAACACTCGCAGACACACAGAGACACTAATACAGACACTCGCAGACACACAGAGACACAAATACATACACTTACATACACTCACAGACACTAATACACACACTCACAGACACACAGAGGCACAAATACACACGCTTACACACACTCACAGACACCAATACACACATTCGCAGAAACACAGAGACACTAACACACACACTTACACACACTCACAGACATTAATACACAAACTCGGAGACACACAGAGACACTAACACACACACTTACACACTCACAGGCACTAATACACACACTCGCAGACACACAGAGACACTAACACACACACTTACACACACTCACAGACATTAATACACACTCTCGCAGACACACAGAGGCACTAATACGCACTCTCGCAGATACACAGAGGCACTAATACACACAATCGCAGACACACAAGTACACACACTCACAGACAAACAGAGGCACTAACACACACACAGACACACAGAAACACTAATTCCCACACACGCTACGCACAAATACATACTCTCGCAGACACACAGAGACACTAATACACACTCTCGCAGATACACACATACACTAATACATACGCTCACAGACACACAGATACACTATAACACACACTCTCACACACAGAGACACTAATACACACACACTCACACACAGAGACACTAACACACACTCGCAGACACACAGGGACTCGAATACACACACTAGCAGACACACAGAGACACTAATACAAACACTCGCAGACACACAGGCCCTAACACACACACTCGCAGACATACAGACACTGACACACACACTCACAGACACACAGAGACACTAATACACACACTCACAGACACTAACACACACTCTCGCAGACACAGAGACACTAACACACACTCACAGACACACAGAGACACTAGCACACATTCGCAGACACACAGAGACACTAATACACACACTCACAGACACACAGCGACACTAATACAAACACACTCAGGCATACATAGACACTAATACACAGTCACAGACACACAGAGACACTATTACACACACTGACAGACACACAGAGACACTAATACACACACTCACAGACACACAGAGACACTAATACACACACTCACAGACACACAGAGACACTAATACACACACGCACAGACACAGAGACACTAATACACACACTCGCAGACACACAGACACTAACACGCACACTCTCAGACACACAGCCATTAACACACACACTCACAGACACACAGAGACAATAATACACACACTCACAGGCACACACTCACAGGCACACAGAGGCAATAATACACACACTCACAGACACAAACACACACACTCAGAGACACACAAAGACACTAATACACACACTCACAGACACACAGAGACACTATCACACACAGAGACACTAATACGCACACAATCTCACACACAGAGACACTAACACACACTCGCAGACACACAGAGACTCTAATAAACACACTCGCAGACACACAGGCCCTAACACACACACTCGCAGACACACAGACACTAACACACACACTCACAGACACACAGAGACACTAATACACACACTCACAGACACTAACACACACTCTCGCAGACACACAGACACTAACACACACTCACAGACACACAGAGACACTAGCACACACTCGCAGACACACAGAGACACTAATACACACACTCAGAGACACACAGCGACACTAAGACAAACACACTCAGACACACATAGACACTAATACACACAGTCACAGACACACAGAGACACTATTACACACACTCTCACACACAGACACACTAATACACACACTTACAGGCACACAGAGACATTAATACACACACTCACAGACACACAGAGACACTAATACACACACGCGCAGACACAGAGACACTAATACACACACTCGCAGACACATATACACTAACACGCACACTCTCAGACACACAGACATTGACACACACACTCACAGACACACAGAAAGAATAATACACACATTCGCAGACACACAGAGACTCTAATACACACACTAGCAGACACACAGAGACACTAATACACACACTCGCAGACACACAGGCCCTAACACACACACTCGCAGACACACAGACACTAACACACACACTTACAGACACACAGAGACACTAAGACACACACTCACAGACACTAACACACCCTCTCGCAGACACACAGACACTAACACACACTCATAGACACACAGAGACACTAGCACACACTCGCAGACACGCAGAGACACTAATACACACACTCACAGACACACAGCGACACGAATACAAACACACTCAGACACACATAGACACTAATACACACAGTCACAGACACACAGAGACACTATTACACACACTGTCACGCACAGACACACTAATACACACACTGACAGACACACAGAGACACTAATACACACACAGACACACAGAGACACTAACACACACATTCGCAGACACAGAGACACTAATACACACACTCACAGCCACACAGCGACACGAATACAAACACACTCAGGCATACATAGACACTAATACACAGTCACAGACACACAGAGACACTATTACACACACTGACAGACACACAGTGACACTAATACACACACTCACAGACACACAGAGACACTAATACACACACTCACAGACACACAGAGACACTAATACACACACGCACAGACACAGAGACACTAATACACACACTCGCAGACACACAGACACTAACACGCACACTCTCAGACACACAGCCATTAACACACACACTCACAGACACACAGAGACAATAATACACACACTCACAGGCACACACTCACAGACACACAGAGGCAATAATACACACACTCACAGACACAAACACACACACTCAGAGACACACAAATACACTAATACACACACTCACAGACACACAGAGACACGATCACACACAGAGACACTAATACGCACACAATCTCACACACAGAGACACTAACACACACTCGCAGACACACAGAGACTTAATAAACACACTCGCAGACACACAGGCCCTAACACACACACTCGCAGACACACAGACACTAACACACACACTCACAGACACACAGAGACACTAATACACACACTCACAGACACTAACACACACTCTCGCAGACACACAGACACTAACACACACTCACAGACACACAGAGACACTAGCACACACTCGCAGACACACAGAGACACTAATACACACACTCAGAGACACACAGCGACACTAAGACAAACACACTCAGACACACATAGACACTAATACACACAGTCACAGACAAACAGAGACACTATTACACTCACTCTCACACACAGACACACTAATACACACACTTACAGACACACAGAGACATTAATAAACACACTCACAGACACACAGAGACACTAATACACACGCGCAGACACAGAGACACTAATACACACACTCGCAGACACATATACACTAACACGCACACTCTCAGACACACAGACATTGACACACACACTCACAGACACACAGAATCAATAATACACACATTCGCAGACACACAGAGACTCTAATACACACACTAGCAGACACACAGAGACACTAATACACACACTCGCAGACACACAGGCCCTAACACACACACTCGCAGACACACAGACACTAACACACACACTTACAGACACACAGAGACACTAAGACACACACTCACAGACACTAACACACCCTCTCGCAGACACACAGACACTAACACACACTCATAGACACACAGAGACACTAGCACACACTCGCAGACACGCAGAGACACTGATACACACACTCACAGACACACAGCGACACGAATACAAACACACTCAGACACACATAGACACTAATACACACAGTCACAGACACACAGAGACACTATTACACACACTATCACGCACAGACACACAAATACACACACTGACAGACACACAGAGACACTAATACACACACAGACACACAGAGACACTAACACACACATTCGCAGACACAGAGACACTAATTCACACACTCACAGACACACAGCGACACGAATACAAACACACTCAGGCATACATAGACACTAATACACAGTCACAGACACACAGAGACACTATTACACACACTGACAGACACACAGAGACACTAATACACACACTCACAGACACACAGAGACACTAATACACACACTCACAGACACACAGAGACACTAATACACAGACGCACAGACACAGAGACACTAATACACACACTCGCAGACACACAGACACTAACACGCACACTCTCAGACACACAGCCATTAACACACACACTCACAGACACACAGAGACAATAATACACACACTCATAGGCACACACTCACAGACACACAGAGGCAATAATACACACACTCACAGACACAAACACACACACTCAGAGACACACAAAGACACTAATACACACACTCACAGACACACAGAGACACTATCACACACAGAGACACTAATACGCACACAATCTCACACACAGAGACATTAACACACACTCGCAGACACACAGAGACTCTAATAAACACACTCGCAGACACACAGGCCCTAACACACACACTCGCAGACACACAGACACTAACACACACACTCACAGACACACAGAGACACTAATACACACACTCACAGACACTAACACACACTCTCGCAGACACACAGACACTAACACACACTCACAGACACACAGAGACACTAGCACACACTCGCAGACACACAGAGACACTAATACACACACTCAGAGACACACAGCGACACTAAGACAAACACACTCAGACACACATAGACACTAATACACACAGTCACAGACACACAGAGACACTATTACACACACTCTCACACACAGACACACTAATACACACACTTACAGACACACAGAGACATTAATACACACACTCACAGACACACAGAGACACTAATACACACACGCGCAGACACAGAGACACTAATACACACACTCGCAGACACATATACACTAACACGCACACTCTCAGACACACAGACATTGACACACACACTCACAGACACACAGAAAGAATAATACACACATTCGCAGACACACAGAGACTCTAATACACACACTAGCAGACACACAGAGACACTAATACACACACTCGCAGACACACAGGCCCTAACACACACACTCGCAGACACACAGACACTAACACACACACTTACAGACACACAGAGACACTAAGACACACACTCACAGACACTAACACACCCTCTCGCAGACACACAGACACTAACACACACTCACAGACACACAGCGACACGAATACAAACACACTTAGACACACATAGACACTAATACACACAGTCACAGACACACAGAGACACTATTACACACACTGTCACGCACAGACACACTAATACACACACTGACAGACACACAGAGACACTAATACACACACAGACACACAGAGACACTAACACACACATTCGCAGACACAGAGACACTAATACACACACTCGCAGACACCCAGACACTAACACGCACACTCTCAGACACACAGTCATTAACACACACACTCACAGACACACAGAAACACTAATACACACACTCACAGACACATAGAGACACTAATACACACACTCACAGACACACAGACACACACTCACAGACACACAAAGACTCTAATACATACACTCACAGACACACAGAGACACTATTACCCACACTCTCACACACAGAGACACCAATACACAAACTCGCAGACACACAGACACTAACACACACACACTCGCAAACACACAGAGACACTAATACACACACTCGCAAACACACAGAGACACTAATACACACACTCGCAGCCACACAGAGGCACTAATACACACACTCACAGACACACAGAGTCTCGAAGACACACACTCACAGACACACAAAGGCACAAATACACACACTCACAGATACATAGATACACTAATACACACACTTACAGACACACAGAGACACTATTACACACACTCTCACACACAGTGGCACTAACACACACTGGCAGACACACAGATACACTAATACATACACTCGCAGACACACAGAGACGCTAATACACACTCACAGACACACAGAGACACTAATACACACACTCTCACACACAGAGACACTAAAACATACTCACAGACACACAGAGACACTAATACACACACTCACAGACACACAGAGACACTAATACACACACTCGCAGACACACAGACACTAACACACACACACTCGCAGACACACAGAAACACTAATACACACACACACAGACACACAGACACACTAATAGACACACTCGGTAGCCTCACAGAGGCACTAATACATACACTCGCAGGCACACAGAGACACTAATACACACTCACAGACATACAGAGTCTCGAAGACACACACTCGCAGACACACAGAGACACTAAAAGACACACTCGCAGACACACAGAGACAGTAATAGACACCGTCGCAGAGTCACAGAGACACTAACACACACTCGCAGACACACAGAGACACTAATACACACACTCGCAGACACACAGAGACACTAACGCACACTCGCAGACACACAGAGTCTCGAAGACACACACTCGCAGATACACAGTGAAACCAATAGACACACTCGCAGATACACAGAGTCTCGAAGACACACACTCGCAGACACACAGAGACAATAATACACACACTCGCAGACACACAGAGACACTAATAGACACGCTCGCAGATACACAGAGACACTAACACACACTCACAGACACAGAGAGACACTAATACACACACTCACAGGCACACAGAGACACTAATACACACACGAACAGACACACAGAGACACTAATAGACACACTCGCAGACACACAGAGACACTAATAGACACATTCACAGACACGCCGAGACACTAATAGACACACTCGCAGACACACAGAGACACTAATACACACACTCGCAGACACACAGAGACACTAATACACACACTCACAGACACACAGAGACACTAACACACACTCACAGACACACGCAGACATTAATACACACATTCGCAGACACACAGAGACACTAACACACACACTCGCAGACACATAGAGACACTAATACACACACTCGCAGACACACAGAGACACTAATACACACTCGCAGACATACAGAGACACTAATGCACACACTCACAGACACACAGAGACACTAATACACACACTCGCAGACACACAGAGACACTAACACACTGACAGTCACACAGACACTAACACACACACTCACAGACACACAGAGACACTAACACACACAATCGCAACCACTCACACACAGACACAAACACATACACTCGCAGACACACAGAGCCACTAATACACACACACACAGACACACAGAGACACTAACACACACTCGCAGACACACAAAGACACTAACACACACTCACAGACACACAGTGTCACGAAGACAAACACTCGCAGACACACAGAGACACTAATACACACTCACAGACACACAGAGTCTCGAAGACACACACTCGCAGACACACAGAGACACGAATAGACAGACTCGCAGACACATAGAGACACTAATAGACAGACTCTCAGATACACAGAGACACTAACACACACTCTCAGACACACAGAGACACTAATACACACACTCGCAGACACACAGAGACACTAACGCACACTCGCAGACACACAGAGACACTAACACACACTCACAGACACACAGAGACACTAATACACACACTCACAGACACACAGAGACACTAATACACACGCTAACAGACACACAGAGACACTAATAGACACACTCGCAGACACACAGAGACACTAATAGGCACACTCACAGACACACTAATAGACACACACAGACACACAGAGACACTAATAGACACACTCGCAGACACACAGTGACATGAACACACACGCTCGCAGACACACAGAGGCACTAATACACACACTCACAGACATACAGAGACACTAACACACACTCAGAGACACACAGACAATAACATACACACTCACAGACACACAGAGACACTATTACACACACTCGCAGACACACAGAGACACTAACACACACTCACAGACACACAGGCACTAACACACACACTCACAGACACACAGAGACACTAACACACACAATCGCAGACACACAACACACACTCACAGAGACACTAACACACACTCGGAGACACACAGAGTCACTAATACACACACTTACAGACACACAGAGACACTAATACACACAATCGCAGACTCACAAATACACACACTCGCAGACACACAGAGACACTAACACACACTCGCAGACACACAGAGGCACTAATACACACACTAGCAGACACAGAGAGGCACTAATACACACACTCGCAGACACACAGAGACACTAATAAATACAACCGCAGACACACAAATACACACACTCAAAGACACACAGAGACACTAACGCACTCTCGCTGATACATAGAGACACGAATACACTCGCAGGCACACAGAGACACTAACACACACTCGCAGACACACAGAGGCACTAATACACACACTCGCAGACACAGAGAGTCACTAATACACACACTCCCAGACACACAGAGACCCTAATAAATAGTATCGCAGACACACAAATACACACACTCAAAGACACACAGAGACGCTAACACACTCTCGCTGACACACAGAGACACTAACACACTCACAGCCACACAGACACTAACACACACACTCACAGACACACAGTGACACTAACACACACAATCGCAGACACACAAATACACACACTCACAGAGACACTAACACACACTCGCTGACACACAGAAACACTAATACACACACTCACAGACACACAGAGACACTAATACACACAATCGCAGACTCACAAATACACACACTCGCATACACACAGAGACACTAACACACACTCGCAGACACACAGAGGCACTAATACACACACTCGCAGACACAGAGAGGCACTAATACACACACTCGCAGACACACATAGACACTAATAAATACAATCTCAGACACACAAATACACACACTCAAAGACACACAGAGACACTAATAAATAGTATCGCAGACACACAAATACACACACTCAAAGACACACAGAGACGCTAACACACTTTCGCTGACACACAGAGACACTAACACACTCACAGACACACAGACACGAACACACACACTCACAGACACACAGTGACACTAACACACACGATCGCAGACACACAAATACACACACTCACAGAGACACTAACACACACTCGCTGACACACAGAGACACTAATACACACATTCACAGACACACAGAGACACTAATACACACAATCGCAGACTCACAAATACATACACTCGCAGACACACAGAGACACTAATACACACACTCGCAGACACAGAGGGGCACTAATACACACACTCGCAGACACACATAGACACTAATACACACACTCGCAGACACACAGAGGTACTAATACACACACTCGCAGACACAGAGGGGCACTAATACACACACTCGCAGACACACATAGACACTAATAAATACAATCTCAGACACACAAATACACACACTCAAAGACACACAGAGACACTAATAAATAGTATCGCAGACACACAAATACACACACTCAAAGACACACAGAGACGCTAACACACTTTCGCTGACACACAGAGACACTAACACACTCACAGACACACAGACACTAACACACACACTCACAGGCACACAGTGACACTAACACACACAATCGCAGACACACAAATACACACACTCACAGAGACACTAACACACACTCGCTGACACACAGAGACACTAATACACACACTCACAGACACACAGAGACACTAATACACACAATCGCAGACTCACAAATACACACACTCGCAGACACACAGAGACACTAACACAAACTCACAGACACACAGAGGCACTAATACACACACTCGCAGACACAGAGAGGCACTAATACACACACTCGCAGACACACAGAGACACTAATAAATACAACCGCAGACACACAAATACACACACTCAAAGACACACAGAGACACTAACGCACTCTCGCTGATACATAGAGACTCGAATACACTCGCAGGCACACAGAGACACTAACACACACTCGCAGACACACAGAGGCACTAATACACACACTCGCAGACACACAGAGGCACTAATACACACACTCCCAGACACACATAGACACTAATAAATACAATCGCAGACACACAAATACACACACTCAAAGACACACAGAGACACTAATAAATAGTATCGCAGACACACAAATACACACACTCAAAGACACACAGAGACACTAACACATTCTCGCTGACACACAGAGACACTAACACACTCACAGGCTCACAGAGGCACTAATACACACACTCGCAGACACACAGAGACACTAATAAATACAATGACTCAAGGTATTTAGACTCTAGTCGAAATAGAGTTAAGAGGGAAATCAGGAGGGCAAAAGGGGGACATGAAATTGCTTTGGCAAATAATGCAAGGGAGAATCCAAAGAGATTCTACAGATACATAAAGGGGAAAAGAGTAACTAGGGACAGAGTAGGGCCTCTTAAGGATCAACAAGGACATCTATGTGCAGAGCCATAAGAGTTGGGTGAGATCCTGAATGAAATTTTCTCATCGGTATTCACGGTGGAGAAAAGCATGGATGTTCGGAAACTAAGGGAAATAAATAGTGATGTCTTGAGAAGTGTGCATATTACAGAGGAGGAGGTGCTGGAAGGCTTAAAGCGCATCAAGGTAGATAAATCCCCGGGACCTGATGAAATGTATCCCAGGATGTTGTGGGAGGCTAGGGAGGAAATTGCGGGTCCACTAACCGAGATATTTGAATCATCGGCAGCCACAGGTGAGGTGCCTGAAGATTGGAGAGTGGCGAATGTTGTGTCCTTGTTTAAGAAGGGCAGCAGGGAAAAGCCTGGGAACTACAGACCGGTGAGCCTGACGTCTGTAGTAGGTAAGTTGCTAGAAGGTATTCTGAGAGACAGGATCTACAAGCATTTAGAGAGGCAAGGACTGATTCGGGGCAGTCAGCATGGCTTTGTGCGTGGAAAATCATGTCTCACAAATTTGATTGAGTTTTTTGAGGGGGTGACCAAGAAGGTAGATGAGGGCAGTGCAGTAGACGTTGTCTACATGGACTTTAGCAAAGCCTTTGACAAGGCACCGCATGGTAGGTTGTTGCAGAAGGTGAAAGCTCACGGGATCCAGGGTGAGGTTGCCAATTGGATTCAAAATTGGCTGGACGACAGAAGGCAGAGGGTGGTTGTAGAGGGTTGTTTTTCAAACTGGAGGCCTGTGACCAGTGGTGTGCCTCAGGGATCGGTGCTGGGTCCACTGTTATTTGTGATTGATATTAATGATTTGGATGAGAATTTAGGAGGCATGGTTAGTAAGTTTGCAGATGACACCAAGATTGGTGGCACCGTGGATAGTGAAGAAGGTTATCTAGGATTGCAACGGGATCTTGATCAATTAGGCCAGTGGGCCGACGAATGGCAGATGGAGTTTAATTTAGATAAATGTGAGGTGATGCATTTTGGCAGATCGAATCAGGACAGGACCTACTCAGTTAATGGTATGGCGTTGGGGAGAGTTATAGAACAAAGAGATCTAGGAGTACAGGTTCATAGCTCCTTGAAGGTGGAGTCGCAGGTGGACAGGGTGGTGAAGAAGGCATTCGGCATGCTTGGTTTCATTGGTCAGAACATTGAATACAGGAGTTAGGACGTCTTGTTGAAGTTGTACAAGACATTGGTACGGCCACACTTGGAATACTGTGTGCAGTTCTGATCACCCTATTATAGAAAGGATATTATTAAACTAGAAAGAGTGCAGAAAAGATTTACTAGGATGTTGCCGGGACTTGATGGTTTGAGTTATAAGGAGAGGCTGGATAGACTGGGACTTTTTTCCCTGGAGCGTAGGAGGCTTAGGGGTGATCTTATAGCGGTCTATAAAATAATGAGGGGCATAGATAAGGTAGATAGTCAACATCTTTTCCCAAAGGTAGGGGAGTCTAAAACTAGAGGGCATAGGTTTAAGGTGAGAGGGGAGAGATTCAGAAGGGCCCAGACGGGCAATTTCTTCACTCAGAGGGTAGTGAGTGTCTGGAATGGGCTGCCAGAGGTAGTAGTAGAGGCGGGTACAATTGTGTCTTTTAAAAATCATTTAGATAGTTACATGGGTAAGATGGGTATAGAGGGTTATGGGCCAAGTGCGGGCAACTGGGACTGGCTTAATGGTAAAAACTGGGCGGCATGGACTGGTTGGGCCGAAGGGCCTGTTTCCAAGCTGTAAACTTCTATGATTCTATGATTCTAATCGCAGACACACAAATACACACACTCAAAGACACACAGAGACACTAACACACTCTCGCTGACACACAGAGACACTAATACACTCGCAGACACACCGAGGCACTAATACACACACTCGCAGACGCACAAATACACACTCTCGCAGACACACAGAGACACTAACACATTGGCAGACACACAGAGGCACTAATACACACACTCGCAGATGCACAAATACACACTCTCGCAGACACACAGAGACACTAACACATTTGCAGACACACAGAGACACTAATACACACAATCGCAGACACACAAATACACACACGCTCAGGCACACAGAGACACTACCACACTCGCACACACACAGAGGCACGAATACACACACTATCAGACGCACAAATACACAATCTGGCAGACACAAAGAGACACTAACACACTCACAGACACACAGATACACTAACACACTCTCGCAGACACACAGAGGCACTAACACACTCACAGACACACAGATACACTAACACACTCTCGCAGACACACAGAGGCACTAACACATTCACAGACACACAGAGACACTAACACACTCGCACACACACATACACTAATACACACACTAGCAGACGCACAAGTACACACTCTCGCAGACACACAGAGACACTAACACACTCACAGACACACACATACACTAAAACACTCTCGCAGACACACAGAGACACTAACACACTCGCAGGCACACAGAGGCACAAATACACACACTCGCAGACACACAGAGACACGAATACACACACTCGCAGACAAACAGAGACACTAATACACACACTCGCAGACACACAGAGACACCAATACACACACCCGCAGACACACAGAGGCACGAATACAAACACTCGCAGACACACAGAGACACTAATACACACACTCGCAGACACACAGAGACACAAATACACACACTTACATTCACTCACAGACATTAATATACAAACTCACAGACGCACAGAGGCACACATACACACACTTACACACACTCACAGACACTAATTCACACACTCGCAGACACACAGAGACACTAATACACACACCCGCAGACACACAGAGACACTAACACACAAACTTACACACACTCACAGACACTAATACACACACTCGCAGACACACAGAGACACTAACACACACACTTACACACACTCACAGACACGAATACACACTCTCGCAGACACACAGAGACACTAATACACACTCTCGCAGATACACAGAGACACTAATACACACAATCGCATACACACAGAGGCACTAATACACACAATCGCAGACACACAAATACACACACTCACAGACACACAGAGGCACTAACACACACACATAGACACACGGAAATACTAATACCCACACTCGCAGACGCACAAATGCACACTCTCGCAGAGACACAGAGACACTAATACACACTCTCGCAGATACACAGAGACACTAATACACACAATCGCAGACACACAGAGACACCAATACACGCACCCGCAGACAGACAGAGGCACGAATACAAACACTCGCAGACACACCGAGACACTAATACACACACTCGCAGACACACAGAGACACAAATACATACACTTACATACACTCACAGACACTAATACACACACTCACAGACACACAGAAACACAAATACACACGCTTACACACACTCACAGACACTAATACACACACTCGCAGAACACAGAGACACTAACACATACTCACAGATACTAATACACACACTCGCAGACACACAAAGACACTAATACACACACTCGCAGACACACAGATACACTAATACACACACTTACACACACTCACAGACACTAATACACACAATCGCAGACACACAGAGACACCAACACACACACTTACACACACTCACAGACACTAATACACACTCTCGCAGACACACAGAGACACTAATACACACTCTCGCAGATACACAGAGACACTAATACACACAATCGCAGACACACAGAGGCACTAATACACACAATCGCAGACACACAAATACACACACTCACAGACACACAGAGGCACTAACAGACACACAGAAATACTAATGCCCACACTCGCAGACGCACAAATACACACTCTCGCAGACACACAGAGACACTAATACACACTCTCACAGATACACAGAGACACTAATACACACAATCGCAGACACACAGAGGCACTAATACACACAATCGCAGACGCACAAATATACACTCTCACAGACACACACAGACACTAACACATTCGCAGACACACAGAGGCACTAATACACACACTCGCAGACACACAGAGGCACAAATACACACTCGCAGACATAGACACTAATACACACACTCGCAGACACACCGAGGCACTAACACACACTCACAGACACACAGACACTATCACACACACTCGGAGACACACAGAGACTCTAATACACACACTCACTGACACACAGAGACACTAACACACACTCGCAGACACACAGAGACACGAAGACACACACTCGCAGTCACACAGAGACACTAATACACACACCTGCAGACACACAGGACACTAACACACACTCACAGACAGACAGACAAACACTAATACAGACACAGAAACACACAGAGACACTAATACACACACTTACAGACACACATAGATACACTAATACACACACTCACACATACAGACAGACACTGATTCACACTCTCACAGACGCACACAGACACTAATTCACACACTCACAGGCACACACAGACACGAATACACACTCTCACAGACACACACAGACACTAATGCACACTCGTACAGACACAATTGATACACTGATGCACACACCCACACACACAGACACTAATACACACACACAGACACTAACGCGCACACACAGATACTAATGAACACACTCACTGACACAGAGGGACAAAAATACGCACACTCACAAACACAGGAAGACTCTAATGCACACACTCACACACACACAGCGACAGTAATACACACACACACAGACACTAATACACACTCACAGACACACAGATACACATACCCGCAGACACAGAGAGACACTAAGACACACACTCACAGACACACACAGACACTCAATACACACACTCGCAGAAACACAGAGACACTAATGCACACACTTATCCACACTCAGAAACACTAATACACACACTCGCAGCCACACAGAGGCACGAACACATACACTCGCAGACACACAGAGGCACTAATACAAACACTCGCAGACACACAGAGGCACTAATATACACACTCACACACACACAAATACACACACTCGCAGACACACAGACGCACTTACACACACTCTCACAGACACAGAGAGACACTAACACACACTCGCAGACACACAGAGGCACTAACACACACACTCGCAGACACGCAGAGACACTAACACACACACTCACAGACACACAGACACTAACATACACACTCACAGACACACAGAGACACTAATACCCACACTCACAGACACACAGAGACACTAACACACACTCGCAGACACACAGAGCTACGAAGACACACACTCGCAGACACACAGAGACACTAATACCCACACTCGCAGACACACAGAGACACTAACACATACTCACAGACAGACATACAGACACTACTACAGACACGGAAACACACACAGACACTAATACACACACTTACAGACACACGTAGATACACTTATGCAGACACTCAAACACACACAGATACTAATACACACACTCACAGACATACAGAGACACTAATACACACAATCGCAGACATACAAATACACACACTCACATAGACACTAACACACACTCCCAGACACAGAGACACTAATACACACACTCACAGACATACAGAGACACGAATACACACAATCGCAGACTCACAAATACACACACACACAGACACTCAGAGACACTAACACACTTGCAGATACACAGAGGCACTAATACACACACTAGCAGACACAGAGAGGCACTAATACACACACTCGCATACACATATAGACACTAACACACTCGCAGACACACAGAGGCACTAATACACACTCTCGCTGACACACAGAGACACTAATACACTCGCAGACACACAGAGGCACTAATACACACACTCGCAGACGCACAAATACACAGTCTCGCAGACACACAGCGACACTAACACAGTCACAGACACACAGAGAAAGTAACACGCTCCCACACACACAGAGGCACTAATACACACATTCGCAGACGCACAAATACACACTTTGGCAGACACACAGAGACACTAATACACTCACAGACACACAGATACACTAACACACTCTCGCAGACACACAGAGGCACTAACACACTCGCAGACACACAGAGACACTAACACACTCGCACACACACAGATGCAATAATACACACACTCGCAGACGCACAAATACACACTCTCGCAGACACAGAGGCACTAACACACTCTCAGACACACACATACACTAACACACTCTCGCAGACACACAGAGACACTGACACACTCGCAGACACGCAGCGGCACTAATACACACACTCGCAGACACACAGAGGCACAAATACACACACTCTCAGACACACAGAGACACTAATACACACACTCGCAGACACACAAATACACACTCTCGCAGACACCCAGTGACACTAACACACACACTCGCACACACACAGAGGCACTAATACACACACTCGCAGACACACAAATACACACTCTCGCAGACACACAGAGACACTAACACACTCACAGACACACAGATACACTAACACACTCTCGCAGACACACAGAGACACTAACACACTCGCAGAGACGCAGAGGCACTAATACACACACTCGCAGACTCACAGAGGCACAAATACACACACTCGCAGACACACAGAGACACTAATACACACACTCGCAGACACACAGAGACACCAATACACACACCCGCAGACACACAGAGGCACGAATAAAAACATTCGCAGACACACAGAGACGCTAATACACACACTCGCAGACACACAGAGACACAAATACATACACTTACATACACTCACAGACACTAATACACACACTCACAGACACTCAGAGGCACAAATACACACGCTTACACACACTCACAGACACTAAGACACACACTCGCAGAAACACAGAGACACTAACACACACACTTACAGACACTCACAGACACTAATACACACACACGCAGACACACAGAGACACTAATACACTAACTTGCAGACACACAGAGACACTAACACACACACTTACACACACTCACGGGCACTAATACACACACTCGCAGAGACACAGAGACACTCACACACACTTACACACACTCACAGACACTAAAACACACTCTCGCAGACACACAGAGACACTAATACACACTCCCGCAGATACACAGAGACACTAATACACACAATCGCAGACACACAGAGGCACTAATACACACAATCGCAGACACACAAATAAACGCACTCACAGACACACAGAGGCACTAACACACACACACAGACACACAGAAATACTAATACCCACACTCGCAGACGCACAAATACACACTCTCGCAGACACTCAGAGACACTAATACACACTCTCGCAGATACACAGAGACACTAATACACACAATCGCAGACACACAGAGGCCCTAATACACACAATCGCAGACGCACAAATACACACTCTCACAGTCACACAGAGACACTAACACATTCGCAGACACACAGCTACACTAAGACACACACTCGCAGACACACATAGACACTAATACACACACTCGCAGCCAAGCCGAGGCACTAACACACACTCGCAGACACACAGAGGCACAAATACACACACTCTCAGACACACATAGACACTAATACACACACGCAGACACACCGAGGCACTAACACACACTCACAGACACACAGTCACTATCACACACACTCGCAGACACACAGAGACACTAATACACAGAAACACAGAGACACTAACACACTCTCGCAGACACACAGAGGCACTAACACACTCGCAGACACACAGAGACACTAACACACTCGCACACACACAGATGCAATAATACACACACTCGCAGACGCACAAATACACACTCTCGCAGACACACAGAGACACTAACACACTCACAGACACACACATACACTAACACACTCTCGCAGACACACAGAGACACTGACACACTCGCAGACACGCAGCGGCACTAATACACACACTCGCAGACACACATAGACACTAATACACACACTCGCAGCCAAGCCGAGGCACTAACACACACTCGCAGACACACAGAGGCACAAATACACACACTCGCAGACACACATAGACACTAATACACACACGCAGACACACCGAGGCACTAACACACACTCACAGACACACAGTCACTATCACACACACTCGCAGACACACAGAGACACTAATACACAGAAACACAGAGACACTAACACACACTCGCAGACACACAGAGACACGAAGACACACACTCGCAGACACACAGATACACTAATACACACACCTGCAGACACACAGAGACACTAACACACAGACATACAAACACTAATACAGACACAGAAACACACACAGACGCGAATACACACATTTGACAGACACATATAGATACACTAATACACGCACTCATACATACAGACAGACACTGATTCACACTCTCACAGACGCACACAGACACTAATTCACACACTCACAGGCACACACAGACACTAATACACACACTCACAGACACACACAGACACTAATACACACTCTCGCAGACACACAGAGACACTAATACACACTCTCGCAGATACACAGAGACACTAATACACACAATCGCAGACACACAGAGGCACTAATACACACAATCGCAGACACACAAATAAACGCACTCACAGACACACAGAGGCATTAACACACACACACAGACACACAGAAATACTAATACCCACACTCGCAGACGCACAAATACACACTCTCGCAGACACACAGAGACACTAATACACACTCTCGCAGATACACAGAGACACTAATACACACACAGACACGCAGAGACACTATTTACACACACTCTCACACACAAAGACACTAATACACACACTCGCAGACACACAGAGACTCTAATACACACACTACAGACACACAGAGACACTAATACACACACTCGCAGACACACAGACACTAACACACACCCTTGCAGACACACAGACACTAACACACACACTCGCAGACACACAGACACTAACACACACTCACAGACACACAGTGACACTAATACACACACTCACAGACACACAGGCACTAACACACACTCACAGACACACAGAGACAATAGCACACACTCGCAGACACACAGTGACACTAATACACACACTCACAGACACACAGAGACATTAGCACACACTCGCAGACACACAGAGACACTAATACACACGCTCACAGACACTAGCACACACTCTCGCAGACACACATACACTAACACACACTCACAGACTCACAGAGGCACTAGCACACACTCGCAGACACACAGAGACATTAATACACACACTCACAGATACACAGCGACACTAATACAAACACACTCTGACACACATAGACACTAATACACACAGTCACAGACACACAGAGACATTATTACACACACTCTCACACACAGATACACTAATATACACACTCACAGACACACAGACACTAACACACGCACTCGCAGACACACAGAGACACTAACACACACCCTCACAGACACACATAGTCACTAATACACACACTCACAGACACACAGAGACACTAACACACACTCACAGACACACAGAGTCTCGAAGACACACACTCGCAGACACACAGAGACACTAATACACAGACTCACAGACACACAGGCACTAACACACACATCGCAGACACACACACACTAACACACACTCACAGACACACAGAGACACTAATACATACACTCACAGACACTAACACACTCTCTCGCAGACACACATACACTAACACACACTCACAGACACACATAGACACTAGCACACACTCGCAGACACACAGAGACACTAATACACACACTCACAGACACACAGCGACACTAATACACACACTCACAGACACACAGAAACAGTAATACACACACTCGTAAACACACAGACAATAACACACACACTCGCAGACACACAGACACTAACACACACACTCACAGACATACAGAGACACTAATACACACACTCACAGACACACAAAGACACTAATACACACACTCGCAGACACAGAGACACTGATACACACACTCGCAGACACACAGACACTAACACACACACTCGCCGACACACAGACACTAACATACACACTCACAGACAAATAGAGACACTAATACAAACACTCACAGACACACAGAGACAATAATACACACACTCACAGACACACAGACACAAACACACACACTCACAGACACACAAAGACACTAATACACACACTCACAGACACACAGAGACAATAATGCATACACTCACAGACACACAGAGACACTATTACACACACTCTCACAAACAGAGACATTAACACCCACTCGCAGACACACAGAGACTCTAATACACACACTAGCAGACACACAGAGACATTAATACTCACACTCGCAGACACACAGGCACTAACACACACCCGCAGACACACAGAGGCACTAGCACACACTCGCAGACATACAGAGACACTAATACACACACTCACAGACACACAGCGACACTAATACAAACTCACTCAGACACACATAGAAACTAATACACACAGTCACAGACACACAGACACACACTCACAGACACACACAGACTCTAATACATACACTCACAGACACACAGAGTCACTAATACATACACTCACAGACACACAGAGACACTATTACACACACTCTCACACACAGAGACACTAATACACACACTCACAGACACACAGAGACATTAGCACACACTCGCAGACACACATAGACACTAATACAGACACTCACAGACACACAGAGACACTAATACACACACTCACAGACACTAACAAACACTCTCGCAGACACACAAACACTAACACACACTCACAGTCTCGCAGAGACACTAGCACACACTCGCAGACACACAGATACACTAATACAAACACTCACAGACACACAGCGACACTAATACAAACACACTCAGACACACATAGACACTAATACACACAGTCACAGACACACAGAGACACTATTACACCCACTCTCACACACAGAGACACTAATGCACACACTCACAGACACACAGACACTAACACACACACTCACAGACACACAGAGACACTAATACACACACTCACAGACACACTGAGACACTTTTACACACACACTCACACACAGAGACACTAATACACACACTCACAGACACACAGAGACACTAATACACACAGTCGCAGACACAGAGACACTAACACACACTCACAGACACACAGAGACACTAACACACACACTCACAGACACACAGAGACACTAATACACACACTCAAAGGCACACAGAGACACTACTACACACACTCGCAGACACAGAGACACTAATACACACACTCGCAGACACACAGACACTAACACACACATTCGCAGACACACAGACACTAACATACACACTCACAGACACACAGAGACACTAATACACACACTCACGGGCACACAGACACAAACACACACAATCACAGACACACAAAGACACTAATACACACACACACAGACACACATAGACACTAATACACACACACAGACACACAGAGACACTATTACACACACTCTCACACACAGAGACACAAATACACACACTCTCAGACACACAGAGACTCTAATACACACACTCCAGACACACAGAGACACTAATATACACACTAGCAGACTCACAGACACTAACACACACCCTCGCAGACACACAGACACTAACACACACACTCGCAGACACACAGACACTAACACACACTCACATACACACAGTGACACTAATACACACACTCACAGACACACAGGCACTAACACACACTCACAGACACACCGAGACACTAGCACACACTCGCAGACACACAGAGATACTAATACACACACTCACAGACACACAGAGACATTAGCACACACTCGCAGACACACAGAGACACTAATACAGACACTCACAGACACATAGAGACACTAATACACTCACTCACAGACACTAACACACACTCTCGCAGACACAAACACACACTCACAGACTCACAGAGACACTAGCACACACTCGCAGACACACAGAGACACTGATACACACACTCACAGACACACAGCGACACCAATACAAACACACTCAGACAGACATATACAACAATTCACACAGTCACAGACACACAGAGACACTATTACACACACTCTCACACACAGAGACACTAATACACACACTCACAGACACACAGACACTAACACACACACTCACAGACACACAGAGACACTAATACACACACTCACAGACACACAGAGACACTTTTACACACACTCTCACACACAGAGACACTAATACACACACTCACAGACACACAGATACACTAATACACACACTCGCAGACACACAGACACTAACACACACTCACAGACATACAGAGACACTAATAGACACACTCACAGACGCACAGACACTAACACAATCTCACAGACACACAGAGACACTAGCACACACTCGCAGACACACAGAGACACTAATACACCGACTCACAGACACACAGGGACTCTAGCACACACTCGCAGATACACAGAGACTATAGCACACACTCGCAGACACACAGTGACACTAATACACACACTCACAGACACACAGAGACATTAGCACACACTCGCAGACACACAGAGACACTAATACACACGCTCACAGACACTAGCACACACTCTCGCAGACACACATACACTAACACACACTCACAGACTCACAGAGGCACTAGCACACACTCGCAGACACACAGAGACATTAATACACACACTCACAGATACACAGCGACACTAATACAAACACACTCTGACACACATAGACACTAATACACACAGTCACAGACACACAGAGACATTATTACACACACTCTCACACACAGATACACTAATATACACACTCACAGACACACAGACACTAACACACGCACTCGCAGACACACAGAGACACTAACACACACCCTCACAGACACACATAGTCACTAATACACACACTCACAGACACACAGAGACACTAACACACACTCACAGACACACAGAGTCTCGAAGACACACACTCGCAGACACACAGAGACACTAATACACAGACTCACAGACACACAGGCACTAACACACACATCGCAGACACACACACACTAACACACACTCACAGACACACAGAGACACTAATACATACACTCACAGACACTAACACACTCTCTCGCAGACACACATACACTAACACACACTCACAGACACACATAGACACTAGCACACACTCGCAGACACACAGAGACACTAATACACACACTCACAGACACACAGCGACACTAATACACACACTCACAGACACACAGAAACAGTAATACACACACTCGTAAACACACAGACAATAACACACACACTCGCAGACACACAGACACTAACACACACACTCACAGACATACAGAGACACTAATACACACACTCACAGACACACAAAGACACTAATACACACACTCGCAGACACAGAGACACTGATACACACACTCGCAGACACACAGACACTAACACACACACTCGCCGACACACAGACACTAACATACACACTCACAGACAAATAGAGACACTAATACAAACACTCACAGACACACAGAGACAATAATACACACACTCACAGACACACAGACACAAACACACACACTCACAGACACACAAAGACACTAATACACACACTCACAGACACACAGAGACAATAATGCATACACTCACAGACACACAGAGACACTATTACACACACTCTCACAAACAGAGACATTAACACCCACTCGCAGACACACAGAGACTCTAATACACACACTAGCAGACACACAGAGACATTAATACTCACACTCGCAGACACACAGGCACTAACACACACCCGCAGACACACAGAGACACTAGCACACACTCGCAGACATACAGAGACACTAATACACACACTCACAGACACACAGCGACACTAATACAAACACACTCAGACACACATAGAAACTAATACACACAGTCACAGACACACAGACACACACTCACAGACACACACAGACTCTAATACATACACTCACAGACACACAGAGTCACTAATACATACACTCACAGACACACAGAGACACTATTACACACACTCTCACACACAGAGACACTAATACACACACTCACAGACACACAGAGACATTAGCACACACTCGCAGACACACATAGACACTAATACAGACACTCACAGACACACAGAGACACTAATACACACACTCACAGACACTAACAAACACTCTCGCAGACACACAAACACTAACACACACTCACAGTCTCGCAGAGACACTAGCACACACTCGCAGACACACAGATACACTAATACAAACACTCACAGACACACAGCGACACTAATACAAACACACTCAGACACACATAGACACTAATACACACAGTCACAGACACACAGAGACACTATTACACCCACTCTCACACACAGAGACACTAATGCACACACTCACAGACACACAGACACTAACACACACACACTCACAGACACACAGAGACACTAATACACACACTCACAGACACACTGAGACACTTTTACACACACACTCACACACAGAGACACTAATACACACACTCACAGACACACAGAGACACTAATACACACAGTCGCAGACACAGAGACACTAACACACACTCACAGACACACAGAGACACTAACACACACACTCACAGACACACAGAGACACTAATACACACACTCAAAGGCACACAGAGACACTACTACACACACTCGCAGACACAGAGACACTAATACACACACTCGCAGACACACAGACACTAACACACACATTCGCAGACACACAGACACTAACATACACACTCACAGACACACAGAGACACTAATACACACACTCACGGGCACACAGACACAAACACACACAATCACAGACACACAAAGACACTAATACACACACACACAGACACACATAGACACTAATACACACACACAGACACACAGAGACACTATTACACACACTCTCACACACAGAGACACAAATACACACACTCTCAGACACACAGAGACTCTAATACACACACTCCAGACACACAGAGACACTAATATACACACTAGCAGACTCACAGACACTAACACACACCCTCGCAGACACACAGACACTAACACACACACTCGCAGACACACAGACACTAACACACACTCACATACACACAGTGACACTAATACACACACTCACAGACACACAGGCACTAACACACACTCACAGACACACCGAGACACTAGCACACACTCGCAGACACACAGAGATACTAATACACACACTCACAGACACACAGAGACATTAGCACACACTCGCAGACACACAGAGACACTAATACAGACACTCACAGACACATAGAGACACTAATACACTCACTCACAGACACTAACACACACTCTCGCAGACACAAACACACACTCACAGACTCACAGAGACACTAGCACACACTCGCAGACACACAGAGACACTGATACACACACTCACAGACACACAGCGACACCAATACAAACACACTCAGACAGACATATACAACAATTCACACAGTCACAGACACACAGAGACACTATTACACACACTCTCACACACAGAGACACTAATACACACACTCACAGACACACAGACACTAACACACACACTCACAGACACACAGAGACACTAATACACACACTCACAGACACACAGAGACACTTTTACACACACTCTCACACACAGAGACACTAATACACACACTCACAGACACACAGATACACTAATACACACACTCGCAGACACACAGACACTAACACACACTCACAGACATACAGAGACACTAATAGACACACTCACAGACGCACAGACACTAACACAATCTCACAGACACACAGAGACACTAGCACACACTCGCAGACACACAGAGACACTAATACACCGACTCACAGACACACAGGGACTCTAGCACACACTCGCAGATACACAGAGACTCTAATACACACACTCACAGACACACAGAAACAGTAATACACACACTGGCAGACAGAAAGACACTAACACACACACTCACAGACATACAGAGACACTAATACACACACTCACAGACACACAAAGACACTAATACACACACTCGCAGACACAGAGACACTGATACACACACTCGCAGACACACAGACACTAACACACACTCGCAGACACACAGGCACTAACATACACACTCACAGACACATAGAGACACTAATACACACACTCACAGACACAAAGACACAAACACACACACTCACAGAATCACAAAGACACTAATACACACACTAACAGTCACACAGAGACATTGATACATACACTCACAGACACACAGAGACACTATTACACACACTCTCTCACACAGAGACACTAACACACACTCGCAGACACACAGAGACACTAATACAAACACTCACAGACACACAGAGACAATAATACACACACTCACAGACACACAGACACAAACACACACACTCACAGACACACAAAGACACTAATACACACACTCACAGACACACAGAGACATTAGTACATACACTCACAGACACACAGAGACACTATTACACACACTCTCACACACAGAGACACTAACACACACTCGTAGACACACAGAGACTCTAATACACACACTAGCAGACACACAGAGACACTAATACTCACACTCGCAGACACACAGGCACTAACACACACACTCGCAGACACACAGATACACTAATACACACACCTGCAGACACACAGAGACACGAACACACAGACATACAAACACTAATACAGACACAGAAACACACACAGACGCGAATACACACATTTTACAGACACATATAGATACACTAATACACGCACTCATACATACAGACAGACACTGATTCACACTCTCACAGACGCACACAGACACTAATTCACACACTCACAGGCACACACAGACACTAATACACACACTCACAGACACACACAGACACTAATACACACACTCACAGACACACACGGACACTAATGCACACTCGTACAGACACACATAGATACACTGATGCACACACTCACACACACAGACAGACGCTACTTCACACTCTCACAGACACACACAGACACAATTACACACACCTACAGACACATGGAGACACTAATGCACACATACAGACACTAATACACATACTCACACACACTGACACCAACACACGCACACATAGACGCACACTGGCACTAATACACACACCAGGCACTAACGCGCACACACAAATACTAATGAACAAACTCACTGATACAGAGGGTCAAAAATACCCACACTCACAAACACACACACAGCGACAGTAATACACACACACACACAGACACTAATAGACACTCACAAACACACGTATACACTAGTACACTGCTCACAGACAGACAGAGACACGAATAAACACACTCACACACACAGACACTGATGCACACATTCTCGCGCACACACAGACGCTCACAGATACAGTAATACACGCAGAAACGCAGACACACACAGACTCTAATACACACATTGACAGACACACACGGACACAGATAAGCACACCCACAGACACAAGGAGACACTAATGCACACACGCACACACACACACGGACACAGATAAACACACCCACAGACACACGGCGACTCAAATGCACACCAACAGACAGACACTAATACACACACTAACAGACACTAACACACACTCGTGGACACACAGAGCCACTAACACACACTCGCAGTCACACAGAGGCACTAATACCAACACTCGCAGACACACAGAGACACTAATACAAACACTCACAGACACACAGAGACACTAACACACACACTCAGAGACACAGACAGACACTCAATACAGACACTCGCAGACACACAGAGACACTAATACACACACTTATCCACACACAGAAACACTAATACACAGACTCGCAGCCACACAGAGGCACTAACACACACACTCGCAGACACACAGAGGCACGAATATACACACTCACACACACACAAATACACACACTCGCAGACACACAAAACACCCCCCCCCAGACACAGAGAGACACTCTCACACACACTCACTGACACACACAGACACTCAATACACACACTAGCAGACACACAGTGGCACTAACACACACACTTGCAGACACACAGAGACAGTAACACACACACTCGCAGACACACAGACACTAACACACACACTCACAGACGCACAGAGACACTAATACACACACTCAAAGACACACAGAGACACTACTACACACACTCGCAGACACAGAGACACTAATACACACACTCGCAGACACACAGACACTAACACACACATTCGCAGACACACAGACAATAACATACACACTCACAGACACACAGAGACACTAATACACACACTCACAGGCACACAGACACAAACACACACTCTCACAGACACACGAAGACACTAATACACACACTCACAGACACACAGAGACACTAATACACACACAGACACGCAGAGACACTATTTACACACACTCTCACACACAAAGACACTAATACACACACTCGCAGACACACAGAGACTCTAATACACACACTACAGACACACAGAGACACTAATACACACACTCGCAGACACACAGACACTAACACACACCCTTGCTGACACACAGACACTAACACACACACTCGCAGACACACAGACACTAACACACACTCACAGACACACAGTGACACTAATACACACACTCACAGACACACAGGCACTAACACACACTCACAGACACACAGAGACAATAGCACACACTCGCAGACACACAGTGACACTAATACACACACTCACAGACACACAGAGACATTAGCACACACTCGCAGACACACAGAGACACTAATACACACGCTCACAGACACTAGCACACACTCTCGCAGACACACATACACTAACACACACTCACAGACTCACAGAGGCACTAGCACACACTCGCAGACACACAGAGGCACAAATACACACACTCGCAGACACACAGACACTAACACACACACTCGCAGACACACAGACACTAACACACACACTCACAGACACACAGAGACACTAATACACACACTCGCAGACACACAGACACTAACACACACCCTTGCAGACACACAGACACTAACACACACACTCGCAGACACACAGACACTAACACACACTCACAGACACACAGTGACACTAATACACACACTCACAGACACACAGGCACTAACACACACTCACAGACACACAGAGACAATAGCACACACTCGCAGACACACAGTGACACTAATACACACACTCACAGACACACAGAGACATTAGCACACACTCGCAGACACACAGAGACACTAGCACACACTCGCAGACACACAGAGACACTAATACAAACACACTCGGACACACATAGACACTAATACACACAGTCACAGACACACAGAGACATTATTACACACACTCTCACACACAGATACACTAATATACACACTCACAGACACACAGACACTAAGACACACACTCGCAGACACACAGAGACACTAACACACACCCTCACAGACACACATAGTCACTAATACACACACTCACAGACACACAGAGACACTAACACACACTCACAGACACACAGAGTCTCGAAGACACACTCTCGCAGACACACAGAGACACTAATACACAGACTCACAGACACAGAGGCACTAACACACACATCGCAGACACACACACACTAACACACACTCACAGACACACAGAGACACTAATACATACACTCACAGACACTAACACACACTCTCGCAGACACACAGACACTAACACACACTCACAGACACACATAGACACTAGCACACACTCGCAGACACACAGAGACACTAATACACACACTCACAGACACACATCGACACTAATACACAAACGCACAGACACACAGAAACAGTAATACACACACTCGCTGACACACAGACACTAACACACACACTCGCAGACACACAGACACTAACACACACACTCACAGACATACAGAGACACTAATACACACACTCACAGACACACAAAGACACTAATACATACACTCGCAGACACAGAGACACAGATACACACACTCGCAGACACACAGACACTAACACACACACTCGCCGACACACAGACACTAACATACACACTCACAGACACATAGAGACACTAATACAAACACTCACAGACACACAGAGACAATAATACACACACTCACAGACACACAGACACAAACACACACACTCACAGACACACAAAGACACTAATACACACACTCACAGACACAAAGACACAAACACACACACTCACAGAATCACAAAGACACTAATACACACACTAACAGTCACACAGAGACATTGATACATACACTCACAGACACACAGAGACACTATTGCACACACTCTCTCACACAGAGACACTAACACACACTCGCAGACACACAGAGACACTAATACAAACACTCACAGACACACAGAGACAATAATACACACACTCACAGACACACAGACACAAACACACACACTCACAGACACACAAAGACACTAATACACACACTCACAGACACACAGAGACATTAGTACATACACTCACAGACACACAGAGACACTATTACACACACTCTCACACACAGAGACACTAACACACACTCGTAGACACACAGAGACTCTAATACACACACTAGCAGACACACAGAGACACTAATACTCACACTCGCAGACACACAGGCACTAACACACACACTCGCAGACACACAGAGACACTAGCACACACTCGCAGACACACAGAGACACTAATACATACACTCACAGACACTAGCACACACTCTCGCAGACACACAGACACTTACACACACTCACAGACACACAGAGACACTAGCACACACTCGCAAACACACAGAGACACTAATACACACACTCACAGACACACAGCGACACTAATACAAACACACTCAGACACACATAGACACTAATACACACAGTCACAGACACACAGAGACACACTCACAGACACACACAGACTCTAATACACACACTCACAGACACACAGAGACACTAATACATACACGCACAGACACACAGAGACGCTATTACACACACTCTCACACACCGAGACACTAATAAACACACTCTCACACACACAGACACTAGCACACACTCGCAGACACACTGAGACACTAATACACACACTCACAGACATACAGAGACATTAGCACACACTCGCAGACACACAGAGACACTAATACACTCACTCACAGACACACAGCGACACTAATACACACACTCACAGACACACATAGACAATAAAACAGACAGTCACAGACACACAGAGACACTATTACACACACTCTCACACACAGAGACACTAATACACACACTCACAGACACACATAAACTAACACACACACTCACAGACACACAGAGACACTTTTACACACACTCTCACACACAGAGACACTAATACACACACTCACAGACACACAGACACTAACACACACTCACAGACACACAGAGACACTAATACACACACTCACAGACGCACAGAGACTAACACAATCTCACAGACACACAGAGACACTAGCACACTCTCGCAGACACACAGAGACACTAATACACAGACTCACAGACACATTGAGACACTAGCACACACTCGCAGACACACATAGACACTAATACACAAACTCACAGACACACAGAAACAGTAATACACACACTCACAGACACACAGACACTAACACACACACTCGCAGACACACAGACACTAACACACACATTCACAGACATACAGAGACACTAATACACACACTCACAGAAACACAGAGACACTAATACATCACACTGGCAGACACAGAGACACTGATACACACACTCGCAGACACACAGACACTAACGCACACACTCGCAGACACACAGACACTAACACACACACTCACAGACACACAGAGGCACTAATACACACACTCACAGACACCCAGAGACACTTTTACACACACTCTCACACACAGAGACACTAATACACACACTCACAGACACACAGAGACACTAATACACACAGTCGTAGACACACAGACACTAACACACACTCACAGACACACAGAGACACTAACACACACACTCACAGACACACAAAGACACTAATACACACACTCGCAGACACAGAGACACTGATACACACACTCGCAGACACACAGACACTAACACACACACTCGCAGACACACAGACACTAACATACACACTCACAGACACATAGAGACACTAATACACACACTCACAGACACACAGACACAAACACACACACTCACAGACACACAAAGACACTAATACACACACTCACAGACACACAGAGACATTAATACATACACTCACAGACACACAGAGACACTATTACACACACTCTCACACAGAGACACTAACACACACTCGCAGACACACAGAGACTCTAATACACACACTAGCAGACACACAGAGACACTAATACTCACACTCGCAGACACTCAGGCACTAACACACACACTCGCAGACACACAGACACTAACACACACACTCACAGACACACAGAGACACTAATACATACACTCACAGACACTAGCACACACTCTCGCAGACACACAGACACTAACACACACTCACAGACACACAGAGAAACTAGCACACACTCGCAGACACACAGAGACACTAATACACACACTCACAGACACACAGCGACACTAATACACACACTCGCAGACGCACAGACACTAACACACACACTCGCAGACACACAGACACTAACATACACACTCACAGACACATAGAGACACTAATACAAACACTCACAGACACACAGAGACAATAATACACACACTCACAGACACACAGACACAAACACACACACTCACAGACACACAAAGACACTAATACACACACTCACAGACACACAGAGACATTAATACATACAATCACAGACACACAGAGACACTATTACACACACTCTGACACACAGAGACACTAACACACACTCGCAGATTCACAGAGACTCTAATACACACACTAGCAGACACACAGAGACACTAATACTCACACTCGCAGACACACAGGCACTAACACACACACTCGCAGACACACAGAGACACTAGCACACACTCGCAGACACACAGAGACACTAATACAGACACTCACAGACACTAGCACACACTCTCGCAGACACACAGACACTAACACACAATCACAGACACACAGAGACACTAGCACACACTCGCAGACACACAGAGATACTAATACACACACTCACAGACACACAGCGACACTAATACAAACACACTCAGACACACATAGACACTAATACACACAGTCACAGACACACAGACACACACTCACAGACACACACAGACTCTAATACACACACTCACAGACACACAGAGACACTAATACATACACGCACAGACACACAGAGACACTATTACACACACTCTCACACACAGAGACACTAATACACACACTCTCACACACACAGACACTAGCACACACTCGCAGACACACTAAGACACTAATACACACACTCACAGACATACAGAGACATTAGCACACACTCGCAGACACACAGAGACACTAATACACTCACTCACAGACACACAGAGACACTTTTACACACACTCTCACACACAGAGACACTAATACACAAACTCACAGAAACACAGAGACACTAATACACACACTCGCAGACACACAGACACTAACACACACTCACAGACACACAGAGACACTAATACACACACTCACAGACGCACAGAGACTAACACAATCTCACAGACACACAGAGACACTAGCACACTCTCGCAGACACACAGAGACACTAATACACTCACTCACAGGCACACAGAGACACTTTTACACACACTCTCACACACAGAGACACTAATACACAAACTCACAGAAACACAGAGACACTAGCACACACTCTCGCAGACACACAGACACTAACACACACTCACAGACACACAGAGAAACTAGCACACACTCGCAGACACACAGAGACACTAATACACACACTCGCAGACGCACAGACACTAACACACACACTCGCAGACACACAGACACTAACATACACACTCACAGACACATAGAGACACTAATACAAACACTCACAGACACTCAGAGACAATAATACACACACTCACAGACACACAGACACAAACACACACACTCACAGACACACAAAGACACTAATACACACACTGACAGACACACAGAGACATTAATACATACAATCACAGACACACAGAGACACTATTACACACACTCTGACACACAGAGACACTAACACACACTCGCAGACACACAGAGACTCTAAGACACACACTAGCAGACACACAGAGACACTAATACTCACACTCGCAGACACACAGACACTAACACACACACTCGCAGACACACAGAGACACTAGCACACACTCGCAGACACACAGAGACACTAATACACACACTCACAGACACACAGCGACACTAATACAAACACACTCAGACACACATAGACACTAATACACACAGTCACAGACACACAGACACACACTCACAGACACACACAGACTCTAATACACTCACTCACAGACACACTAATACATACACGCACAGACACACAGAGACACTATTACACACACTCACACACAGAGACACTAATACACACACTCTCACACACACAGACACTAGCACACACTCGCAGACACACTAAGACACTAATACACACACTCACAGACATACAGAGACATTAGCACACACTCGCAGACACACAGAGACACTAACACACTCACTCACAGACACACAGAGACACTTTTACACACACTCTCACACACACAGACACTAATACACAAACTCACAGAAACACAGAGGCACTAATACACACACTCGCAGACACACAGACACTAACACACACTCACAGACACACAGAGACACTAATACACACACTCACAGACGCACAGAGACTAACACAATCTCACAGACACACAGAGACACTAGCACACTCTCGCAGACGCACAGAGACATTAATACACAAACTCACAGACACACAGAAACAGTAATACACACACTCTCAGACACACAGACACTAACACACACACTCGCAGACACACAGACACTAACACACACACTCACAGACATACAGAGACACTAATACACACAATCACAGACACACAGAGACACTAATACATCACACTGGCAGACACAGAGACACTGATACACACACTCGCAGACACACAGACACTAACACACACACTCGCAGACACACAGACACTAACACACACACTCACAGACACACAGAGGCACTAATACACACACTCACAGACACACAGAGACACTTTTACACACACTCTCACACACAGAGACACTAATACACACACTCACAGACACACAGAGACACTAATACACACAGTCGTAGACACACAGACACTAACACAGACTCACAGACACACAGAGACACTAACACACACACTCATAGACACACAGAGACACTAATACACACACTTATCCACACACAGAAACACTAATACACAGACTCTCAGCCACACAGAGGCACTAACACACACACTCGCAGACACACAGAGGCACGAATATACACACTCACACACACACAAATACACACACTCGCAGACACACAAAACACACACCCCTAGACACAGAGAGACACTCTCACACTCACTCACTGACACACACAGACAGTCAATACACACACTAGCAGACACACAGTGGCACTAACACACACACTTGCAGACACACAGAGACAGTAACACACACACTCGCAGATACACAGACACTAACACACACACTCACAGACACACAGAGACACTAATACTCACACTCAAAGACACACAGAGACACTACCACACACACTCGCAGACACAGAGACACTAATACACACACTCGCAGAGACACAGACACGAACACACACATTCGCAGACACACAGACACTAACATACACACTCACAGACACACAGAGACACTAATACACACACTCACAGGCACACAGACACAAACACACACTCTCACAGGCACACGAAGACACTAATACACACACTCACAGACACACAGAGACACTAATACACACACACAGACACGCAGAGACACTATTTACACACACTCTCACACACAAAGACACTAATACACACACTCGCAGACACACAGAGACTATAATACACACACTACAGACACACAGAGACACTAATACACACACTCGCAGACACACAGGCACTAACCCACACCCTTGCAGACACACAGACACTAACACACACACTCGCAGACACACAGACACTAACACACACTCACAGACACACAGTGACACTAATACACACACTCACAGACACACAGGCACTAACACACACTCACAGACACACAGAGACAATAGCACACACTCGCAGACACACAGTGACACTAATACACACACTCACAGACACACAGAGACATTAGCACACACTCGCAGACACACAGAGACACTAATACACACGCTCACAGACACTAGCACACACTCTCGCAGACACACATACATTAACACACACTCACAGACTCACAGAGGCACTAGCACACACTCGCAGACACACAGAGACACTAATACACACACTCACAGATACACAGCGACACTAATACAAACACACTCGGACACACATAGACACTAATACACACAGTCACAGACACACAGAGACATTATTACACACACTCTCACACACAGATACACTAATATACACACTCACAGACACACAAACACTAACACACACACTCGCAGACACACAGAGACACTAACACACACCCTCACAGACACACATAGTCACTAATACACACACTCACAGACACACAGAGACACTAACACACACTCACAGACACACAGAGTCTCGAAGACACACACTCGCAGACACACAGAGACACTAATACACAGACTCACAGACACACAGGCACTAACACACACATCGCAGACACACACACACTAACACACACTCACAGACACACAGAGACACTAGCACACACTCGAAGACACACAGAGACACTAATACACACACTCACAGATACACAGCGACACTAATACACACACTCACAGACACACAGAAACAGTAATACACACACTCTCAGACACACAGACACTAACACACACACTCGCAGACACACAGACACTAACACACACACTCACAGACATACAGAGACACTAATACACACACTCACAGACACACAAAGACACTAATACACACACTCGCAGACACAGAGACACTGATGCACACACTCGCAGACACACAGACACTAACACACACACTCGCCGACACACAGACACTAACATACACACTCACAGACACATAGAGACACTAATACAAACACTCACAGACACACAGAGACAATAATACACACACTCACAGACACACAGACACAAACACACACACTCACAGACACACAAAGACACTAATACACACACTCACAGACACACAGAGACATTAATACATACACTCACAGACACACAGAGACACTATTACACACACTCTCACACACAGAGACACTAACACACACTCGCAGACACACAGAGACTCTAATACACACACTAGCAGACACACAGAGACACTAATACTCACACTCGCAGACACACAGGCACTAACACACACACCCGCAGACACACAGAGACACTAGCACACTCTCGCAGTCACACAGAGACACTAATACATACACTCACCGACACTAACACACACTCTCGCAGACACTAACACACACTCACAGACACACAGAGACACTAGCACACACTCGCAGACACACAGAGACACTAATACACACACTCACAGACACACAGCGACACTAATACAAACACACTCAGACACACATAGAAACTAATACACACAGTCACAGACACACAGACACACACTCACAGACACACACAGACTCTAATACATACACTCACAGACACACAGAGACACTAATACATACACTCACAGACACACAGAGACACTATTACACACACTCTCACACACAGAGACACTAATACACAAACTCACAGACACACAGAGACATTAGCACACACTCGCAGACACACATAGACACTAATACAGACACTCACAGACACACAGAGACACTAATACACACACTCACAGACACTAACACACACTCTCGCAGACACACATACACTAACACACACTCACAGTCTCACAGAGACACTAGCACACACTCGCAGACACACAGATACACTAATACAAACACTCACAGACACACAGCGACACTAGTACAAACACACTCAGACACACATAGACACTAATACACACAGTCACAGACACACAGAGACACTATTACACCCACTCTCACACACAGAGACACTAATGCACACACTCACAGCCACACAGACACTAACACACACACTCACAGACACACAGAGACACTAATACACACACTCACAGACACACTGAAACACTTTTACACACACACTCACACACAGAGACACTAATACACACACTCACAGACACAGAAACACTGATACACACACTCGCAGACACACAGACACTAACACACACTCGCAGACACACAGACACTAACATACACACTCACAGACACATAGAGACACTAATACACACACTCACAGACACAAAGACACAAACACACACACTCACAGAATCACAAAGACACTAATACACACACTAACAGTCAGACAGAGACATTGATACATACACTCACAGACACACAGAGACACTATGACACACACTCTCTCACACAGAGACACTAACACACACTCGCAGACACACAGAGACTCTAATACACACACTAGCAGACACACAGAGACACTAATACTCACACTCGCAGACACACAGGCACTAACACACACACTCGCAGACACACAGACACTAACACACACTCACAGACACACAGAGACACTAGCACACACTCGCAGACACACAGAGACACTAATACAAACACTCACAGACACACAGAGACAATAATGCACACACTCACAGACACACAGGCACAAACACACACACTCACAGACACACAAAGACACTAATACACACACTCACAGACACACAGAGACATTAATACATACACTCACAGACACACAGAGACACTATTACACACACTCTCACACACAGAGACACTAACACACACTCGCAGACACACAGAGACTCTAATACACACACTAGCAGACACACAGAGACACTAATACTCACACTCGCAGACACACAAGCACTAACACACACACTCGCAGACACACAGAGACACTAGCACACACTCGCAGACACACAGAGACACTAATACATACACTCACAGACACTAGCACACACTCTCGCAGACACACAGACACTTACACACACTCACAGACACACAGAGACACTAGCACACATTCGCAAACACAGAGACACTAATACACACACTCACAGACACACAGCGACACTAATACAAACACACTCAGACACACATAGACACTAATACACACAGTCACAGACACACAGACACACACTCACAGACACACACAGACACTAATACATACACGCACAGACACTCAGAGACACTATTACACACACTCTCACACACCGAGACACTAATACACACACTCTCACACACACAGACACTAGCACACACTCGCAGACACACTGAGACACTAATACACACACTCACAGACATACAGAGACATTAGCACACACTCGCAGACACACAGAGACACTAATACACTCACTCACAGACACACAGCGACACTAATACACACACTCACAGACACACATAGACACTAAAACAGACAGTCACAGACACACAGAGATACTATTACACACACTCTCACACACAGAGACACTAATACACACACTCACAGACACACAGACACTAACACACACACTCACAGACACACAGAGACACTTTTACACACACTCTCACACACAGAGACACTAATACACACACTCACAGACACACAGAGACACCAATACACACACTCGCAGACACACAGACACTAACACACACTCACAGACACACAGAGACACTAATACACACACTCACAGGCGCACAGAGACTAACACAATCTCACAGACACACAGAGACACTAGCACACTCTCGCAGACACACAGAGACACTAATACACAGACTCACAGACACATTGAGACACTAGCACACACTCGCAGACACACATAGACAATAATACACAAACTCACAGACACACAGAAACAGTAATACACACACTCGCAGACACACAGACACTAACACACACACTCGCAGACACACACACACTAACACACACACTCACAGACATACAGAGACACTAATACACACACTCACAGACACACAGAGACACTAATACATCACACTGGCAGACACAGAGACACTGATACACACACTCGCAGACACACATACACTAACACACACACTCGCAGACACACAGACACTAACACACACACTCACAGACACACAGAGGCACTAATACACACACTCACAGACACCCAGAGACACTTTTACACACACTCTCACACACAGAGACACTAATACACACACTCACAGACACACAGAGACACTAATACACACAGTCGTAGACACACAGACACTAACACACACTCACAGACACACAGAGACACTAACACACACACTCACAGACACACAAAGACACCAATACACACACTCGCAGACACAGAGACACTGATACACACACTCGCAGACACACAGACACTAACACACACACTCGCAGACACACAGACACTAACATACACACTCACAGACACATAGAGACACTAATACACACACTCACAGACACACAGACACAAACACACACACTCACAGACACACAAAGACACTAATACACACACTCACAGACACACAGAGACATTAATACATACACTCACAGACACACAGAGACACTATTACACACACTCTCTCACACAGAGACACTAACACACACTCGCAGACACACAGTAACTCTAATACACACACTAGCAGACATACAGAAACACTAATACTCACACTCGCAGACACTCAGGCACTAACACACACACTCGCAGACACACAGACACTAACACACACACTCACAGACACACAGAGACACTAATACATACACTCACAGACACTAGCACACACTCTCGCAGACACACAGACACTAACACACACTCACAGACACACAGAGAAACTAGCACACACTCGCAGACACACAGACACTAATACACACACTCACAGACACACAGCGACACTAATACACACACTCGCAGACGCACAGACACTAACACACACACTCGCAGACACACAGACACTAACATACACACTCACAGACACATAGAGACACTAATACAAACACACACAGACACACAGAGACAATAATACACACACTCACAGACACACAGACAGAAACACACACACTCGCAGACACACAGACACTAACATACACACTCACAGACACATAGAGACACTAATGCAAACACTCACAGACACACAGAGACACTATTACACACATTCTGACACACAGAGACACTAACACACACTCGCAGACACACAGAGACTCTAATACACACACTAGCAGACACACAGAGACACTAATACTCACACTCGCAGACACACAGGCACTAACACACACACTCGCAGACACACAGAGACACTAATACACACACTCACAGACACCCAGCGACACTAATGCAAACACACTCAGACACACATAGACACTAATACACACAGTCACAGACACACAGACACACACTCACAGACACACAAAGACTCTAATACACACACTCACAGACACACAGAGACACTAATACATACACGCACAGACACACAGAGACACAATTACACACACTCTCACACACAGAGACAATAATACACACACTCTCACACACACAGACACTAGCACACACTCGCAGACACACTGAGACACTAATACACACACTCACAGACATACAGAGACATTAGCACACACTCGCAGACACACAGAGACACAAATACACTCACTCACAGACACACAGAGACACTTTTGCACACACTCTCACACACAGAGACACTAATACACAAACTCACAGAAACACAGAGACACTAATACACACACTCGCAGACACACAGACACTAACACACACTCACAGACACACAGAGACACTAATACACACACTCACAGACGCACAGAGACTAACACAATCTCACAGACACACAGAAACACTAATACACAGACTCACAGACACACTGAGACACTAGCACACACTCGCAGACACACATAGACACTAATACACAAACTCACAGACACACAGAAACAGTAATACACACACTCGCAGACACACAGACACTAACACACACACTCGCAGACACACAGACACTAACACACACACTCACAGACATACAGAGACACTAATACACACACTCACAGACACACAGAGACACTAATACATCACACTGGCAGACACAGAGACACTGATACACACACTCGCAGACACACAGACACTAACACACACACTCGCAGACACACAGACACTAACACACACACTCACAGACACACAGAGGCACTAATACACACACTCACAGACACACAGAGACACTTTTACGCACACTCTCACACACAGAGACACTAATACACACACTCACAGACACACAGAGACACTAATACACACAGTCGTAGACACACAGACACTAACACACACTCACAGACACACAGAGACACTAACACACACACTCACAGACACACAAAAACACTAATACACACACTCAAAGACACACAGAGACACTACTACACACACTCGCAGACACAGCGACACTAATACACACACTCGCAGACACACAGACACTAACACACACATTCGCAGACACACAGACACTAACATACACACTCACAGACACACAGAGACACTAATACACACACTCACAGGCACACAGACACAAACACACACACTCACAGACACACAAAGACACTAATACACACACTCACAGACACACAGAGACACTATTACACACACTCTCACACACAGAGACACTGATACACACACTCACAGACACACAGACACTAACACACACTCACAGACTCACAGAGACACTAGCACACACTCGCAGACACACAGAGACACTAATACCCACACTCACAGACACACAGAGACACTAATACACACACTCACAGGCACACAGACACAAACACACACACTCACAGACACACAAAGACACTAATACACACACTCACAGACACACAGAGACACTAATACACACACACAGACACGCAGAGACACTATTACACACACTCTCACACACAGAGACACTGATACACACACTCACAGACACACAGACACTAACACACACTCACAGACTCACAGATACACTAGCACACACACTCAGACACACATAGACACTAATACACACAGTCACAGACACACAGATACACTATTACACACACTCTCACATACAGAGACACTAATACACACACTCACAGACACACAGACATTAACACACACACACACACAGACACACAGAGACACTAATACACACACTCACAGACACACAGAGACACTTTTACACACTCTCACACACAGAGACACTAATACACACACTCACAGACACACAGAGACACTAATACACACACTCGCAGACACACAGACACTGACACACACTCACAGACACACAGAGACACTAATACACATACTCACAGACGCACAGACACTAACACAATCTCACAAACACACAGAGCCACTAGCACACTCTCGCAGACACACAGACACTAACACACACACTCGCAGACACACAGACACAACACACACACTCACAGACATACAGAGACACTAATACACACACTCACAGATACACAGAGACACTAATACATCACACTCGCAGACACAGAGACACTGATACACACACTCGCAGACACACAGACACTAACACACACACTCGCAGACACACAGACACTAACACACACACTCACAGACACACAGAGTCACTAATACACACACTCACAGACGCACAGAGACACTTTTACACACACTCTCACACACAGAGACACTAATACACACACTCACAGACGCACAGACACTAACACAATCTCACAGACACACAGAGACACTAGCACACTCTCGCAGACACACAGAGACACTAATACAGACACTCAAAGGCACTACTACACAGACTCGCAGACACACAGACACTAACACACACTCACAGACACACAGAGACACTAATACACAGACCCACAGACACACAGAGACACTAGCACACACTCGCAGACACACAGAGACACTAATACACAAACTCACAGACACACAGAAACAGTAATACACACACTCGCAGACACACAGACACTAACACACAGACTCGCAGACACACAGACACTAACAAACACTCACAGACATACAGAGACACTAATGCAAACACTCACAGACACACAGAGACACTATTACACACATTCTGACACACAGAGACACTAACACACACTCGCAGACACACAGAGACTCTAATACACACACTAGCAGACACCCAGCGACACTAATGCAAACACACTCAGACACACATAGACACTAATACACACAGTCACAGACACACAGACACACACTCACAGACACACAAAGACTCTAATACACACACTCACAGACACACAGAGACACTAATACATACACGCACAGACACACAGAGACACAATTACACACACTCTCACACACAGAGACAATAATACACACACTCTCACACACACAGACACTAGCACACACTCGCAGACACACTGAGACACTAATACACACACTCACAGACATACAGAGACATTAGCACACACTCGCAGACACACAGAGACACAAATACACTCACTCACAGACACACAGAGACACTTTTGCACACACTCTCACACACAGAGACACTAATACACAAACTCACAGAAACACAGAGACACTAATACACACACTCGCAGACACACAGACACTAACACACACTCACAGACACACAGAGACACTAATACACACACTCACAGACGCACAGAGACTAACACAATCTCACAGACACACAGAGACACTAGCACACTCTCGCAGACACACAGAGACACTAATACACAGACTCACAGACACACTGAGACACTAGCACACACTCGCAGACACACATAGACACTAATACACAAACTCACAGACACACAGAAACAGTAATACACACACTCGCAGACACACAGACACTAACACACACACTCGCAGACACACAGACACTAACACACACACTCACAGACATACAGAGACACTAATACACACACTCACAGACACACAGAGACACTAATACATCACACTGGCAGACACAGAGACACTGATACACACACTCGCAGACACACAGACACTAACACACACACTCGCAGACACACAGACACTAACACACACACTCACAGACACACAGAGGCACTAATACGCACACTCACAGACACACAGAGACACTTTTACGCACACTCTCACACACAGAGACACTAATACACACACTCACAGACACACAGAGACACTAATACACACAGTCGTAGACACACAGACACTAACACACACTCACAGACACACAGAGACACTAACACACACACTCACAGACACACAAAAACACTAATACACACACTCAAAGACACACAGAGACACTACTACACACACTCGCAGACACAGCGACACTAATACACACACTCGCAGACACACAGACACTAACACACACATTCGCAGACACACAGACACTAACATACACACTCACAGACACACAGAGACACTAATACACACACTCACAGGCACACAGACACAAACACACACACTCACAGACACACAAAGACACTAATACACACACTCACAGACACACAGAGACACTATTACACACACTCTCACACACAGCGACACTGATACACACACTCACAGACACACAGACACTAACACACACTCACAGACTCACAGAGACACTAGCACACACTCGCAGACACACAGAGACACTAATACCCACACTCACAGACACACAGAGACACTAATACACACACTCACAGGCACACAGACACAAACACACACACTCACAGACACACAAAGACACTAATACACACACTCACAGACACACAGAGACACTAATACACACACACAGACACGCAGAGACACTATTACACACACTCTCACACACAGAGACACTGATACACACACTCACAGACACACAGACACTAACACACACTCACAGACTCACAGATACACTAGCACACACACTCAGACACACATAGACACTAATACACACAGTCACAGACACACAGATACACTATTACACACACTCTCACATACAGAGACACTAATACACACACTCACAGACACACAGACATTAACACACACACACACAGACACACAGAGACACTAATACACACACTCACAGACACACAGAGACACTTTTACACACTCTCACACACAGAGACACTAATACACACACTCACAGACACACAGAGACACTAATACACACACTCGCAGACACACAGACACTGACACACACTCACAGACACACAGAGACACTAATACACATACTCACAGACGCACAGACACTAACACAATCTCACAAACACACAGAGCCACTAGCACACTCTCGCAGACACACAGACACTAACACACACACTCGCAGACACACAGACACAACACACACACTCACAGACATACAGAGACACTAATACACACACTCACAGATACACAGAGACACTAATACATCACACTCGCAGACACAGAGACACTGATACACACACTCGCAGACACACAGACACTAACACACACACTCGCAGACACACAGATACTAACACACACACTCACAGACACACAGAGTCACTAATACACACACTCACAGACGCACAGAGACACTTTTACACACACTCTCACACACAGAGACACTAATACACACACTCACAGACGCACAGACACTAACACAATCTCACAGACACACAGAGACACTAGCACACTCTCGCAGACACACAGAGACACTAATACAGACACTCAAAGGCACTACTACACAGACTCGCAGACACACAGACACTAACACACACTCACAGACACACAGAGACACTAATACACAGACCCACAGACACACAGAGACACTAGCACACACTCGCAGACACACAGAGACACTAATACACAAACTCACAGACACACAGAAACAGTAATACACACACTCGCAGACACACAGACACTAACACACAGACTCGCAGACACACAGACACTAACAAACACTCACAGACATACAGAGACACTAATACACACACTCACAGACACACAGAGACACTAATACATCACACTCGCAGACACAGAGACACTGATACACACACTCGCAGACACACAGACACTAACATACACACTCGCAGACACACAGACACTAACACACACAGTGACAGACACACAGAGGCACTAATACACACACTCACAGACGCACAGAGACACTTTTACACACACTCTCACACACAGAGACACTAATACACACACTCACAGACACACAGAGACACTAATACACACACTCGCAGACACACAGACATTAACACACACTCACAGACACACAGACACACTAACACACACACTCACAGACACACAGAGACACTAATACACACACTCACAGACACACAGAGACACTAATACACACACTCGCAGACACACAGACATTAACACACACTCACAGACACACAGACACACTAACACACACACTCACAGACACACAGAGACACTAATACACACACTCAAAGACACACAGAGACACTACTACACACACTCGCAGACACAGATACACTAACACATACACGCACAGACACACAGAGACACTAATACACACACTCACAGGCACACAGACACAAACCCACACACTCACAGACACACAAAGACACTAATACACACTCTCACAGACACACAGAGACACTAATACAAACACACAGACACGCAGAGACACTATTACACACACTGTCACACACAGAGACACTAATACACACACTCGCAGACACGCATAGACTCTAATACACACACTCCAGACACACAGAGACACTAATACAGACACTCGCAGACACACAGACACTAACACACACACTCGCAGACACACAGACACTAACACACACTCACAGACACACAGTGACACTAATACACACACTCACAGACACACAGGCACTAACACACACTCACAGACACACAGAGACACCAGCACACACTCGCAGACACACAGAGACACTAATACACACACTCACAGACACACAGAGACATTAGCACACACTCGCAGACACACAGAGATACTAATACAGACACTCACAGACACACAGAGACACTAATACATACACTCACAGACACTAACACACACTCTCGCAGACACACAGACACTAACACACACTCACAGACTCACAGAGACACTAGCACACACTCGCAGACACACAGAGACACTAATACACACACGCACAGACACACAGCGACACTAATACAAACACAGTCAGACACACATAGACACTAATACACACAGTCACAGCCACACAGAGACACTATTACACACACTCTCACACACGGAGACACAAATACACACACTCACAGACACACAGAGACACTTTTACACAAACTCTCACACACAGAGACAGTAATACACACCCTCACAGACACACAGAGACACTAATACACACACTCGCAGACACACAGACACTAACACACACTCACAGACACACAGATACACTAATACACACACTCACAGACGCAATGACACTAACACAATCTCACAGACACACAGAGACACTAGCACACACTCGCAGACACATAGAGACACTAATACACAGACTCACAGACATACAGAGACACTAATATACACAATCACAGACACACAGAGACACTAATACACACACTCGCAGACACAGAGACACTGATACACACACTCGCAGACACACAGACACTAACACACTCACTCGCAGACACACACAGACACTATTACACACACTCCCACACACAGAGACACTAACACACACTCGCAGATACACAGAAAGTCTAATACACACACTAGCAGACACACAGAGACACTAATACTCACACTCGCAGACACACAGGCACTAACACACACACTCGCAGACACACAGACACTAACACACACACTCACAGACACACAGAGACACTAATACATACACTCACAGACACTAACACACACTCTCGCAGACACACAGACACTAACACACACTCACAGACACACAGAGACACTAGCACACACTCGCAGACACACAGAGACACTAATACACACACTCACAGACACACAGCGACACTAATACACACACTCACAGACACACAGAAACAGTAATACACACACTCGCAGACACACAGACACTAACACACACACTCGCAGACACATAGACACTAACACACACTCTCACAGACATATAAAGACACTAATACACACACTCACAGACACACAGAGACACTGATACACATACTCGCAGACACAGAGACACTGATACACACACTCGCAGACACACAGACACTAACACACACACTCGCAGACACACAGACACTAACATCCACACTCACAGACACATAGAGACACTAATACAAACACTCACAGACACACAGAGACAATAATACACAGACTCATAGACACACAGACACAAACACACACACTCACAGACACACAAAGACACTAATACACACACTCACAGACACACAGAGACATTAATACATACACTCACAGACACACAGAGACACTATTACACACACTCTCACACACAGAGACACTAACACACACTCGCAGACACACAGAGACTCTAATACACACACTAGCAGACACACAGAGACACTAATACATACACTCACAGACACTAACACACACTCTCGCAGTCACACAGACACTAACACACACTCACAGACACACAGAGACACTAGCACACACTCGCAGACACACAGAGGCACTCACAGATACACAGCGACACTAATACAAACACACTCAGACACACATAGACACTAATACACACAGTCACAGACACACAGACACACACTCACAGACACAAACAGACTATAATACACACACTCACAGACACACAGAGACACTAATACATACACTCACAGACACACAGAGACACTATTACACACACTTTCACACACAGAGACACTAATACACACACTCTCACACACACAGACACTAGCACTCACTCGCAGACACACAGATACACTAATACACAGACTCACAGACACACAGAGACATTAGCACACACTAGCAGACACACAGAGACACTAATACAGACACACACAGACACACAGAGACACTAATACACACACTCGCAGACACTAACACACACTCTCGCAGACACACAGACACTGACCCACACTCACAGACTCACAGAGACACTAGCACACACTCGCAGACACACAGCGACACTAATACAAACACACTCAGACACACATAGACACTAATACACACAGAGACACTATTACACACACTCTCACACACAGAGACATTAATACAAACACTCACAGACCCACAGACACTAACAGACACACTCACGGACACACAGAGACACTACTACACACACTCACAGACACACAGAGACACTTTTACACACACTCTCACACACAGAGACACTAATACACACACTCACAGACACACAGAGACACTAATACACACACTCGCAGACACACAGACACTAACACACACTCACAGACACACAGAGACACTAATACACACACTCACAGACGCACAGACACTAACACAATCTCACAGACACACAGAGACACTAGTACACTCTCGCAGACACACAGAGACACTAATACACAGACTCACAGACACACAGAGATACTAGCACACACTCGCAGACACACAGAGACACTAATACACACACTCACAGACACACAGAAACAGTAATACACACACTCGCAGACACACAGACATTAACACACACACTCGCAGATACACAGACACTAACACCCACACTCACAGACACACAGAGACACTAATACATCACACTCGCAGACACAGAGACACTGATACACACACTCACAGACACACGGAGACATTAATACATACACTCACAGACACACAGAGACACTATTATTCACACTCTTTCACACAGAGACACTAACACACACTCGCAGACACACAGAGACTCTAATACACACACTAGCAGACACCCAGAGACACTAATGCTCACACTCGCAGACACACAGGCACTAACACACACACTCGCAGACACACAGACACTAACACACACACTCACAGACACACAGAGACACTAATACATACACTCACAGACACTAAGGCACACTCTCGCAGACACACAGACACTAACACACACTCTCGCAGACACACAGAGACACTAGCCCACAATCGCAGACACACAGAAACACTAATATACACACTCACAGACACACAGCGACACTAATACACACACTCACAGACACACAGAAACAGTAATACACACACTCGCAGCCACACATACACTACCACACACACTCGCAGACACACAGACACTAACACACACACTCACAGACATACAGAGACACTAATACACACACTCACAGACACACAGAGACACTAATATACACACTCGCAGACAAAGAGACACTGATACATACACTCGCAGAAACACAGACAATAACACACACACTCGCAGACACACAGACACTAACATACACACTCACAGACACATAGAGACACTAACACAAACACTCACAGACACACAGAGACAATAATACACACACTCACAGACACACAGACACAAACACACACACTCACTGACACACAAAGACACTAATACACAAACTCTCACACACAGAGACACTAACACACACTCGCAGACACACAGAGACATTAATACATACACTCACAGACACTCAGAGACACTATTACACACACTCTCACACACAGAGACACTAACACACACTCGCAGACACACAGAGACTCTAATACACACACTAGCAGACACAAAGAGACACTAATACTCACACTCGCAGACACACAGCCACTAACACACACACTCGCAGACACACAAAGACACTAATACATACACTCACAGACACTAACACACACTGTCGCAGACACACAGACACTAATTCACACTCGCAGACACAGACACACAGACACAAACTCACAGACACACAAAGACTCTAATACACACACTCACAGACACACAGATACACCAATACACACACTCTCAGACACAGAGACACTAACACACACTCACAGATACACAGAGACACTAATACGCACACTCGCAGACACGCAGAGACACTAATACACACACTCACAGACACACAGAGACACTAATACACACACTCGCAGCCACACAGAGGCACAAATACACACACTCGCAGACACACAGAGACACGAATACACACTCACAGACACACAGAGTCTCGAAGACACACACTCGCAGACACACAGAGACACTAATACACACACTCGCAGAAGCAATGAGACACTAATAGACACACTCGCAGATACACAGAGACACTAATAGACACAGTCGCAGATTCACAGAGACACTAACACACACTCGCAGACACACAGAGACACTAATACACACACTCGCAGTCACACAGAAACACTAACACACACTCACAGACACACAGAGACACTAACACACACTCACAGACACACAGAGCCTCGAAGGCACACACACACAGACAAACAGACACTAACACACACACTCGCAGACACACAGAGCCACTAATACACACACACACAGACACACAGAGACACTAACACACACTCGCAAGCACACAGAGACACTAACACACACATTCGCAGACACTCAGAGTCTCGAAGACACACACTCACATACACACAAAGGCACTGATACACACTCTCACAGACACACAGAGACACTAATCACACACTCACAGACACACAGAGACACTATTACACCCAATCTCACACACAAAGACACTAACACACCCTCGCAGACACACAGCTACACTAATACACACACTCGCATACACACAAAGGCACTAATGCACACTCTCACAGACACACAGAGACACTAATACACACACTCACAGACACACAGAGACACTAATACACACATTCGCAGACACACAGACACTAACATACACACACTCGCAGACACACAGAGACACTAATACACACACTCACAGACACACGGAGACACTAATACACACACTCGCAGCCACGCAGAGGCACTAATACACACACTCGCAGACACACAGAGACACTAATACACACTCACAGACACACAGAGTCTCCAAGACACACACTCGCAGACACACATAGACACGAATAGACACACTCGCAGACACACAGAGACACTAATAGACACACTCTCAGATACACAGAGACACTAACACACACTCTCAGACACACAGAGACACTAAAACACACACTCGCAGACACACAGAGACACTAACGCACACTCGCAGACTCACATAGTCTCGAAGACACACACTCGTAGACACACAGAGGCACTAATAGACACACTCGCAGATACAGAGAGTCTCGAAGACATACACTCGCAGACACACAGAGACAATAATACACACACTCGCAGACACACAGAGACACTAATAGACACACTCGCAGATACACAGAGACACTAACACACACTCGCAGACACACAGAGACAATAATACACACACTGACAGACACACAGTGACACTAATAGACACACTCGCAGACACACAGAGACAATAATAGACACACTCACAGACACACGGAGACACTAATAGACACACTCACAGACACACAGCGACACTAATAGACACACTCGCAGACACACAGAGACACTAATACACACACTCGCAGACACACAGAGACACTAATACACAAACTCACAGACATACAGAGACACTAACACACACACTCACAGACACACAGAGACACTAATACATACACTCACTGACACTAACACAAACTCTCGCAGACACACAGACACTAACACACACTCACAGACACACAGAGACACTAGCACACAATCGCAGACACACAGAGACACTAATATACACACTCACAGACACACAGCGACACTAATACACACACTCACAGACACACAGAAACAGTAATACACACACTCGCAGACACACATACACTAACACACACACTCGCAGACACACAGACACTAACACACACACTCAATGACACACAGAGACACTAATACACACACTCGCAGACACAGAGACACAGATACACACACTCGCAGAAACACAGACAATAACACACACACTCGCAGACACACAGACACTAACATACACACTCACAGACACATAGAGACACTAATACAAACACTCACAGACACACAGAGACAATAATACACACACTGACAGACACACAGACACAAACACACATACTCACTGACATACAAAGACACTAATACACACACTCACAGACACACACAGACATTAATACATACACTCACAGACACACAGAGACAATAATACACACACTGACAGACACACAGACACAAACACACATACTCACTGACACACAAAGACACTATTACACACACTCTCACACACAGAGACACTAACACACACCCGCAGACACATAGAGACTCTAATACACACACTAGCAGACACACAGAGACACTAATACTCACACTCGCAGACACACAGGCACTAACACACACACTCGCAGACACACAGAGACACTAATACATACACTCACAGACACTAACACACACTCTCGCTGACACACAGACACACGGCGACTCAAATGCACACCAACAGACAGACACTAATACACACACTAACAGACACTAACACACTCTCGCAGACACACAGAGACACTAGCACACACTCGCAGACACACAGCGACACTAATACAAACACACTCAGACACACATAGACACTAATACACACAGTCACAGACACACAGACACACACTCACAGACACACAAAGACTCTAATACACACACTCACAGACACACAGAGACACTAATACATACACTCACAGACACACAGAGACACTATTACACACACTCTCACACACAGAGACAATAATACACACACTCTCACACACAGAGACACTAACACACACTCGCAGACACACAGATACACTAATACACACACTCGCAGACACACAGAGACGCTAATACACACTCACAGACACACAGATACACCAATACACACACTCTCACACACAGAGACACTAACACACACTCACAGATACACAGAGACACTAATACACACACTCGCAGACACACAGAGACACTAATACGCACACTCACAGACACACAGAGACACTAATACACACACTCGCAGCCACACAGAGGCACTAATACACACACTCGCAGACACACAGAGACACTAATACAGACTCACAGACACACAGAGTCTCGAAGACACACACTCGCAGACACACAGAGACACTAATACACACACTCGCAGAAGCAATGAGAAACTAATAGACACACTCGCAGATACACAGAGACACTAATAGACACAGTCGCAGATTCACAGAGACACTAACACACACTCGCAGACACACAGAGACACTAATACACACACTCGCAGTCACACAGAGACACTAACACACACTCACAGACACACAGAGACACTAACACACACTCACAGACACACAGAGACTCGAAGGCACACACACACAGACACACGGACACTAACACACACACTCGCAGACACACAGAGCCACTAATACACACACACACAGACACACAGAGACACTAACACACACTCGCAAGCACACAGAGACACTAACACACACTCACAGACACACAGAGTCTCGAAGACACACACTCGCAGAAACACAGAGACACAAATAGACACACTGGCAGACACACAGAGACACTAATGGACACACTCTCAGATACACAGAGACACTAACACACACTCTCAGACACACAGAGACACTAATACACACACTCGCAGACACACAGACACTAACTCACACTCGCAGACACACAGAGTCTCAAAGACACACACTCGCAGACACACAGAGACAATAATACACACACTCGCAGACACACATACACTAATACACACACTCGCAGACACACAGACACTAACACACACACTCACAGACATATAAAGACACTAATACACACACTCACAGACGCACAGATACACTAATACACACACTCGCAGACACAGAGACACTGATACACACACTCGCAGAAACACAGACAATAACACACACACTCGCAGACACACAGACACTAACATACACACTCACAGACACATAGAGACACTAATACAAACACTCACAGACACACAGAGACAATAATACACACACTCACAGACACACTGAAACAAACACACACACTCACTGACACACAAAGACACTAATACACACACTCACAGACATACAGAGACATTAATACATACACTCACAGACACTCAGAGACACTATTACACACACTCTCACACACAGAGACACTAACACACACTCGCAGACACACAGGCACTAACACACACACTCGCAGACAAACAGAGACACTAATACATACACTCACAGACACTAACACACACTCTCGCAGACACACAGACACAGGGCGACTCAAATGCACACCAACAGACAGACACTAATACACACACTAACAGACACTAACACACACTCTCGCAGACACACAGAGACACTAGCACAGACTCGCAGACACACAGAGACACTAATACACACACTCACAGACACACAGAGACACTAATAGACACACACAGACACACTAATAGACACACTCACAGACACACAGAGACTCTAATACACACTAGCAGACACACAGAGACACTAACACACACACTCACAGACACACAGAGACACTAATAGACACACACAGACACACTAATAGACACACTCACAGACACACAGAGCCTCGAAGACACACACACACAGACACTAACACACACTCTCGCAGACACACGAGCCACTAATACACACACACAGACACACAGAGACACTAATACACACACTCACAGACACACAGAGACACTAATACACACACTCACAGACACACAGAGACACTAACACACACCCTCGCAGACACAAAGAGACACTAATGGACACACTCGCAGATACACAGAGACACTAACACACACTCGCAGACACACAGAGACACTAATACACACACTAACAGACACACAGAGACACCAATACACACACTAACAGACACACAGAGACACTATTAGACACACTCGCAGACACACAGAGACACTAATAGACACACTCACAGACACACAGAGACACTAATACACACACTCACAGACACACAGAGACACTAATACACACATTCCCAGACACACAGACACACATTCACAGACACACAAAGACTCTAAGACACACACTCACAGACACACAGAGACACTATTACACACACTCTCACACACAGAGACACTAATACACAGACTCTCACACACAGAGACACTAACACACTCTCGCAGACACACAGCGACTCTAATACACACACTCGCAGACACACAGTGACACTAATACACACACTCACAGACACACAGAGGCACCAATACACACACTCGCAGACACACAGACACTAACACACACACTCGCAGACACACAGAGACACTAATACACACACTCGCAGACACACATAGACACTAATACACACACTCGCAGCCACACAGAGGCACTCAATACACACACTCACAGACACACAGAGACACTAACACACACTCACAGACACACAGAGACACTAATACAAACACTCACAGACACACAGAGACGCTATTACACCCAATCTCACACACAGAGACACTAACACACACTCGCAGACACACAGCTACACTAATACACACACTCGCATACACACAAAGGCACTAATACACACTCTCACAGACACACAGAGACACTAATACACACACTCACAGACACCCAGAGACACTATTACACCCAATCTCACACACAGAGACACTAACACACACTCGCAGACACACAGCTACACTAATACACACGCTCTCACTCACAGAGACACTAACACACACTCACAGACACACAGAGGCACAAATGCACACACTCACAGACACACAGAGACACTAATACACACACTCGCAGACACACAGACACTAACACTCACACACTCGCAAACACACAGAGACACTAATACACACACTCACAGTCACACGGAGACACTAATTCACACACTCGCAGGCACACAGAGACACTAATACACACACTCACAGACACACGGAGACACTAATACACACACTCGCAGCCACGCAGAGGCACTAACACACACACACGCAGACACACAGAGACACTAATACACACTCACAGACACACAGAGTCTCCAAGACACACACTCGCACACACACAGAGACACGAATAGACACACTCTCAGATACACAGAGACAATAACACACACTCTCAGACACACAGAGACACTAAAACACACACTCACAGACACCCAGAGACACTATTACACCCAATCTCACACACAGAGACACTAACACACACTCGCAGACACACAGCTACACTAATACACACACTCTCACACACAGAGACACTAACACACACTCACAGACACACAGAGGCACAAATGCACACACTCACAGACACACAGAGACACTAATACACACACTCGCAGACACACAGACACTAACACTCACACACTCGCAAACACACAGAGACACTAATACACACTCACAGACACACAGAGTCTCCAAGACACACACTCGCAGACACACAGAGACACTAATAGACACACTCTCAGATACACAGAGACAATAACACACACTCTCAGACACACAGAGACACTAAAACACACACTCTCAGACACACAGAGACACTAACGCACACTCGCAGACACACATAGTCTCGAAGACACACACTCGTAGACACACAGAGGCACTAATCGACACACTCGCAGATACACAGAGTCTCGAAGACACACACTCGCAGACACTCAGAGACAATAATACACACACTCGCAGACACACAGAGACACTAATAGACACACTCGCAGATACACAGAGACACTAACACACACTCGCAGACACACAGAGACAATGATACGCACACTCACAGACACACAGAGACAATAATACACACGCTGACAGACACACAGAGACACTAATAGACACACTCGCAGACACACAGAGACAATAATAGACACACTCACAGACACACGGAGACACTAATAGACACACTCACAGACACACAGAGACACTAATAGACACACTCGCAGACACACAGAGACACTAATACACACACTCGCAGACACACAGAGACACTAGTACACACACTCACAGACATACAGAGACACTAACACACACTCACAGACACACAGACAATAACACACACACTCACAGACACACAGAGACACTAATACACACACTCGCAGACACACAGAGACACTAACACACTCACAGACACACATACACTAACACACACACTCACAGACACACAGAGACACTAACACACACAATCGCAGACACACAAATACACACACTCACAGAGACACTATCACACACTCGCAGACACACAGAGACACTAATACACACACTCACAGACACACAGAGACACTAATACACACAATCGCAGACTCACAAATACACACACTTGCAGACACACAGAGGCACTGACACACACTCGCAGACACACAGAGTCACTAATACACACACTCGCAGACACACAGAGGCACTAATACACACACTCGCAGGCACGCAGAGACACTAATAAATACAACCGCAGACACACAAATACACACACTCAAAGACACACAGAGACACTAACACACTCTCGATTACACATAGAGACACGAGCACACTCGCAGGCACACAGCGACACTAACACACACTCGCAGACACACAGAGGCACTAATACACACACTCGCAGACACAGAGAGGCACTAATACACACACTCCCAGACACACATAGACACTAATAAATGCAATCGCAGACACACAATAACACACACTCAAAGAGACACAGAGACACTAATACACACACTCGCAGACACACAGAGACACTAATGCACACACTCACAGACACACAGAGACACTAATACACACACTCACAGAAACACAGAGACACTAATACACACACTCACAGAGACACTAATACACACACTCACAGACACACAGAGACACTAACACACACACTCGCAGACACACAGAGGCACTAACACAAACTCACAGACACACAGACACTAACACACACACGCGCAGACACACAGATACACTAATACACACACTCACAGACACACATAGACTCCAACACACTGGCAGACACACAGAGGCACTAAGACACACACTCGCAGACACACAGAGACACTAACACACACTGACAGACAGACATACAGATGCTAATACAGACACAGAAACACACACAGACACTAATACACACACTTACAGAAACACATAGATACACTAATACACACACTCACACACAGAGTCAGACACTAATTCACACTCTCATAGACACACACAAGCACTAATTCAAACACTCACAGACACTAATGCACACTCTTACATACACACTTATATACACTGATACACAAACTCAAACACACAGGCAGATGCTACTTCACACTCTCACAGGCACACACAGACACAATTACACACGCCTACAGACACACGGAGACACTAATCCACACATACAGGCATTAATACGCATACTCACACACACAGTCACAAATACACGCACACATAGACGCACACTGGCACTAATACACACACACTAACGCACACACACTCGCAGACACACGGAGACACGAATGCACACCCACAGACAGACACTAATACACACACTAACAGACACACGGCGACACGAAAACACACTCACAGAGACACTGGGCAGCACGGTAGCATTGTGGATAGCACAAATGCTTCACAGCTCCAGGGTCCTAGGTTCGATTCAGGCTTGGGTCACTGTCTGTGCGGAGTCTGCACATCCTCCCCGTGTGTGCGTGGGTTTCCTCCGGATGCTCTGGTTTCCTCCCACAGTCCAAAGATGTGCGGGTTAGGTGGATTGGCCGTGCTAAATTGCCCATAGTGTCCAAAATTGCCCTTAGTGTTGGGTGGGGTTACTGGGTTGTGGGGATAGGGTGGAGTTGTGGACCGTGGGTGGGGTACAGACTCGATGGGCCGAATGGCCTCCTTCTGCACTGTCAAGTCTTTGATTCTATGATTCTAATACACATACGCGCAGACACACAGAGACACTAACACACACTGACAGACAGACATACAGATGCTAATACAGACACAGAAACACACACAGACACTAATACACACACTTACAGAAACACATAGATACACTAATACACACACTCACACACAGAGTCAGACACTAATTCACACTCTCATAGACACACACAAGCACTAATTCAAACACTCACAGACACTAATGCACACTCTTACATACACACTTATATACACTGATACACAAACTCAAACACACAGGCAGATGCTAATTCACACTCTCACAGGCACACACAGACACAATTACACACGCCTACAGACACACGGAGACACTAATCCACACATACAGACATTAATACGCATACTCACACACACAGTCACAAATACACGCACACATAGACGCACACTGGCACTAATACACACACACTAACGCACACACACTCGCAGACACACGGAGACACGAATGCACACCCACAGACAGACACTAATACACACACTAACAGACACACGGCGACACGAAAACACACTCACAGAGACACTGGGCAGCACGGTAGCATTGTGGATAGCACAAATGCTTCACAGCTCCAGGGTCCTAGGTTCGATTCAGGCTTGGGTCACTGTCTGTGCGGAGTCTGCACATCCTCCCCGTGTGTGCGTGGGTTTCTCCAGATGCTCTGGTTTCCTCCCACAGTCCAAAGATGTGCGGGTTAGGTGGATTGGCCGTGCTAAATTGCCCATAGTGTCCAAAATTGCCCTTAGTGTTGGGTGGGGTTACTGGGTTGTGGGGATAGGGTGGAGTTGTGGACCGTGGGTGGGGTACAGACTCGATGGGCCGAATGGCCTCCTTCTGCACTGTCAAGTCTTTGATTCTATGATTCTAATACACACACTCGCAGACACACAGAGACACTAATACACACACTCACAGACACACAGAGACACTAACACACACACTCGCAGACACACAGAGACACTAATACACACACTCGCAGACACACAGACACTAATACACACACTCGCAGACACACTAAGACACTAATACACACACTCACAGACACACAGAGAGACAAACACACACTCACAGACACACAGGCAATAATACACACCCTCGCAGACACAAAGAGACACTAATGGACACACTCGCAGATACACAGAGACACTAACACACACTCGCAGACACACAGAGACACTAATACACACACTAACAGACACACAGAGACACCAATACACACACTAACAGACACACAGAGACACTATTAGACACACTCGCAGACACACAGAGACACTAATAGACACACTCACAGACACACAGAGACACTAATAGACACACACAGACACACAGAGACACTAATAGACACACTCACAGACACACAGAGCCTCGAAGACAAATACACACAGACACTAACACACACACTCGCAGACACACGAGGCACTAATACACACACACACACAGACACACAGAGACACTAATACACACACTCACAGACACACAGAGACACTAATACACACACTCACAGACACACAGACACACACTCACAGACACACAAAGACTCTAATACACACACTCACAGACACACAGAGACCTTAATACACACACTCGCAGACACACCGAGACACTAATACACACACTCACAGACACACGAGAGACAAACACACACTATCAGACACACAGACAATAACACACACACTCACAGACACACAGATACACTAATACACACACTCGCAGACACACAGAGACACTAACACCCACACTCGCAGGCACACAGACACACACACACTCACAGACACACAGAAACTAACACACACACTCACAGACACACAGAGACACTAACACACACAATCGCAGACACACAAATACACACACTCACAGAGACTCTAACACACACTCGCAGACACATAGAGACACTAATACACATACTCACAGACACACAGAGACACTAATACACACAATCGGAGACTCACAAATACACACACTCGCAGACACACAGAGACACAAATACACACACTCGCAGTCACACAGAGACACTAACACACACTCACAGACGCACAGAGACACTAACACACACTCACAGACACACTGAGCCTCGAAGACACACACACACAGAAACACAGACACTAACACACACACTCGCAGACACACAGAGCCACTAATACACACACACACAGACACACAGAGACACTAACACACACTCACAGACACACAGAGTCTTGATGACACACACTCGCAGACACACAGAGACACTGATAGAAACACTCGCAGATACACAGAGTCTTGAAGACACACACTCGCAGACACACAGAGACAATAATACACACACTCGCAGACACACAGCGACACTAATAGACACACTCGCAGATACACAGAGACACTAACACACACTCGCAGACACACAGAGACAGTAATACACACACGAACAGACACACAGAGACACTAATACACACACTAACAGACACACAGAAACACTAAGAGACACACTCGCAGACACACAGCGACACTAATAGACACACTCACAGACACACAGAGACACTAATAGACACACAAAGACACACAGAGACACTAATAGACACACTCACAGACACACAGAGCCTCGAAGACACACACACACAGACACTAACACACACACTCGCAGACACACGAGCCACTAATACACAGACACACAGACACACGAGCCACTAATACACAGACACACAGACACACAGAGACACTAATACACACACTCACAGACACACAAAGACTCTAAAACACACACTCACAGACACACAGAGACACTAATACATACACTCACAGACACACAGAGACACTATTACACACACTCTCACACACAGAGACACTAATACACAGACTCTCACACACAGAGACACTAACACACACTCGCAGACACACAGCGGCTCTAATACACACACTCGCAGACACACAGTGACACTAATACACACACTCACAGACACACAGAGACACTAATACACACACTCACAGACACACAGAGGCACCAATACACACACTCGCAGACACACAGACACTAACACACACACTCGCAGACACACAGAGACACTAATACACACACTCGCAGACACACATAGACACTAATACACACACTCGCAGCCACAGAGAGGCACTAATACACACACTCACAGACACACAGAGACACTAACACACACTCACAGACACACAGAGACACTAATACAAATACTCACAGACACACAGAGACACTATTACACCCAATCTCACACACAGAGACACTAACACACACTCGCAGACACACAGCTACACTAATACACACACTCGCATACACACAAAGGCACTAATACACACTCTCACAGACACACAGAGACACTAATACACACACTCACAGACACCCAGAGACACTATTACACCCAATCTCACACACAGAGACACTAACACACACTCGCAGACACACAGCTACACTAATACACACACTCTCACTCACAGAGACACTAACACACACTCACAGACACACAGAGGCACAAATGCACACACTCACAGACACACAGAGACACTAATACACACACTCGCAGACACACAGACACTAACACTCGCAAACACACAGAGACACTAATACACACACTCACAGTCACACGGAGACACTAATTCACACACTCGCAGGCACACAGAGACACTAATACACACACTCACAGACACACGGAGACACTAATACACACACTCGCAGCCACGCAGAGGCACTAACACACACACACGCAGACACACAGAGACACTAATACACACTCACAGACACACAGAGTCTCCAAGACACACACTCGCAGACACACAGAGACACGAATAGACACACTCTCAGATACACAGAGACAATAACACACACTCTCAGACACACAGAGACACTAAAACACACACTCACAGACACCCAGAGACACTATTACACCCAATCTCACACACAGAGACACTAACACACACTCGCAGACACACAGCTACACTAATACACACACTCTCACACACAGAGACACTAACACACACTCACAGACACACAGAGGCACAAATGCACACACTCACAGACACACAGAGACACTAATACACACACTCGCAGACACACAGACACTAACACTCACACACTCGCAAACACACAGAGACACTAATACACACTCACAGACACACAGAGTCTCCAAGACACACACTCGCAGACACACAGAGACACTAATAGACACACTCTCAGATACACAGAGACAATAACACACACTCTCAGACACACAGAGACACTAAAACACACACTCTCAGACACACAGAGACACTAACGCACACTCGCAGACACACATAGTCTCGAAGACACACACTCGTAGACACACAGAGGCACTAATCGACACACTCGCAGATACACAGAGTCTCGAAGACACACACTCGCAGACACTCAGAGACAATAATACACACACTCGCAGACACACAGAGACACTAATAGACACACTCGCAGATACACAGAGACACTAACACACACTCGCAGACACACAGAGACAATGATACGCACACTCACAGACACACAGAGACAATAATACACACGCTGACAGACACACAGAGACACTAATAGACACACTCGCAGACACACAGAGACAATAATAGACACACTCACAGACACACGGAGACACTAATAGACACACTCACAGACACACAGAGACACTAATAGACACACTCGCAGACACACAGAGACACTAATACACACACTCGCAGACACACAGAGACACTAGTACACACACTCACAGACATACAGAGACACTAACACACACTCACAGACACACAGACAATAACACACACACTCACAGACACACAGAGACACTAACACACACAATCGCAGACACACAAATACACACACTTGCAGACACACAGAGACACTAGTACACACACTCGCAGACACACAGAGACACTAATAGACACACTCGCAGATACACAGAGACACTAACACACACTCGCAGACACACAGAGGCACTAATACACACACTCGCAGACACAGAGAGGCACTAATGCACACACTCACAGACACACAGAGACACTAATACACACACTCACAGAAACACAGAGACACTAATACACACACTCACAGAGACACTAATACACACACTCACAGACACACAGAGACACTAACACACACACTCGCAGACACACAGAGGCACTAACACAAACTCACAGACACACAGACACTAACACACACACGCGCAGACACACAGATACACTAATACACACACTCACAGACACACATAGACTCCAACACACTGGCAGACACACAGAGGCACTAAGACACACACTCGCAGACACACAGAGACACTAACACACACTGACAGACAGACATACAGATGCTAATACAGACACAGAAACACACACAGACACTAATACACACACTTACAGAAACACATAGATACACTAATACACACACTCACACACAGAGTCAGACACTAATTCACACTCTCATAGACACACACAAGCACTAATTCAAACACTCACAGACACTAATGCACACTCTTACATACACACTTATATACACTGATACACAAACTCAAACACACAGGCAGATGCTACTTCACACTCTCACAGGCACACACAGACACAATTACACACGCCTACAGACACACGGAGACACTAATCCACACATACAGACATTAATACGCATACTCACACACACAGTCACAAATACACGCACACATAGACGCACACTGGCACTAATACACACACACTAACGCACACACACTCGCAGACACACGGAGACACGAATGCACACCCACAGACAGACACTAATACACACACTAACAGACACACGGCGACACGAAAACACACTCACAGAGACACTGGGCAGCACGGTAGCATTGTGGATAGCACAAATGCTTCACAGCTCCAGGGTCCTAGGTTCGATTCAGGCTTGGGTCACTGTCTGTGCGGAGTCTGCACATCCTCCCCGTGTGTTCGTGGGTTTCCTCCGGATGCTCTGGTTTCCTCCCACAGTCCAAAGATGTGCGGGTTAGGTGGATTGGCCGTGCTAAATTGCCCATAGTGTCCAAAATTGCCCTTAGTGTTGGGTGGGGTTACTGGGTTGTGGGGATAGGGTGGAGTTGTGGACCGTGGGTGGGGTACAGACTCGATGGGCCGAATGGCCTCCTTCTGCACTGTCAAGTCTTTGATTCTATGATTCTAATACACATACGCGCAGACACACAGGGACACTAACACACACTCGCAGACACACAGAGACACTAATACCCACACTCGCAGACACACATAGATACACTGATACACACACACACACACACAGACATACACTAATACACACACTCGCAGACACACAGAGACACTAATTCACACACTCACAGATACTCACAGACACTAATACAGACACAGAAACACACACAGACACTAATACAGAAACTTACAGACACACGTAGATACACTGACACACAAACTCACACACACAGACAGGTGCTACTTCACACTCTCACAGACACACAGACACAATTACACACGCCTACAGACACACGGAGACACAAATGCACACATACAGACATTAATACGCTTACTCACACACACAGACACCAATGCACGCACACATAGACGCACACTGGCACTAATACACACACACACACTAACGCACACACAGATACTAATACGCACACTCACAGACACAGGAAGACTCTCATGCACACACTCACACACACACAGCGACAATAATACACACACACAGACACTAATACACACTCACAGACACACAAATACACAAGTACACTGCTCACAGACAGACGGAGACATGAATAAACAGACTCACGCACATACAGACACTCACCGATACACGAATACACGCAGAAACGCAGACACAAACAGACTCTAATACACACTCTGACAGACACACACGGACACAGATAAACACAACCACAGACGCACGGAGACTCTAATGCACAACCACAGACAGACACTAATACACACACTAACAGACACACGGAGACACGAACACACACTCACAGACACACAGAGACACTAATATACATACGCGCAGGCACACAGAGACACTAACACACACTCGCAGACACACAGAGACACTAATACCCACACTCGCAGACACACAGAGGCACTCATACAAACACTCGCAGACACAGAGAGACACTAACACACACTCACAGACATACACAGACACTCAATACACACACTCACAGACACACAGAGACACTGACACACACTCGCAGACACACAGAGACAGTAAGACACACACTCGCAGATACACAGAGACACTAATACACACACTCACAGACACACAGAGACACTAACACACACACACAGCCAGACATACAGACACTAATACAGACACAGAAACACACACAGACACTAATTCGCACACTTACAGACACACATTGATACACTAATACACACACTCACACACACAAACAGACAGTAATTCACAGTCTCACAGACACACACAGACACTAATACACACACTCACAGACACACACAGACACTAATACACACACTTACAGACACACATAGATACAGTGATGCACACACTCACACACACAGACAGACACTAATTCACACTCTCACAGACACACACAGACATAATTACACACACCTACAGACACACGGAGACTCGAATGCACACACACAAAGACACTAATACACAAACTCACACACCCAGTCACCAATACACGCACACAAAGACACACACTGGCACTAATACACACCCACACAGACACTAACGCGCACACACAGACACTAATGCACACATTCTCACGCACACACAGACCCTCACAGATACACTAATACACGCAGGTACGCATACAGACACATACTCTAATACACACTCTGACAGACACACACGGACACAGATAAACACACCCACAGACATACGGAGACTCCTCTGCACACACGCACACACACATAGACAGTAATACACACGCTCACAGACACACGGAGACTCTAATGCACACACTCACACACACAGACACTAATACACACACTCACAGACACACGGAGACTCTAATGCACACACTCACACACACAGACAGTAATACACACACTAACAGAAACACAGGGACACTGTCATGTGAGAGTACCTGTATGAAATGGGTGTTTATAAATGGGTATGTACATAAATATCTGTAGTGAGAGTTCCTTTGAGAAATGGGTGTTTATTACTGCAGTGCTGTCAGAGAGTGAACATAGAACATAGAAAATACAGCACAGAACAGGCCCTTCGGCCCACGATGTTGTGCCGAACCTTTGCCCTGGATTAATCATAGATTATCATGAATTTACAGTGCAGAAGGAGGCCATTCGGCCTATTAAGTCTGCACCGGCTCTTGGAAAGAGCACCCTACACATAGTCAACACCTCCACCCAACACTAAGGGCAATTTGAGACACTAAGGGCAATTTATCATGGCCAATCCACCTAACCTGCACATCTTTGGACTGTGGGAGGAAACCGGAGCACCCGGAGGAAACCCACGCAGACACGGGGAGCATGTGCAGACTCCACACAAACAGTGACCCAAGCCGGAATCGAACCTGGGACCCTGGAGCTGTGAAGCTATTGTGCTATCCACAATGCTACCGTGCTGCCCTTAAGAACAAATAAATCTACACTATATCATTTTACCGTAATCCATGTACCTATCCAATAGCTGCTTGAAGGCCCCCAATGTTTACGACTCAGCTACTTCCACAGGCAGTGCATTCCATGCCCCCACTACTCTCTGGGTAAAGAACATACCTCTGACATCCCCCCTATATCTTCCACCGTTCACCTTAAATTTATGTCCCCTTGTAATGGTTTGTTGCACCCGGGGAAAAAGTCTCTGAGTGTCTACTCTATCTATTCCCCTGATCATCCTATAAACCTATATCAAGTCGCCCCTCATCCTTCTCCGTTCTAATGAGAAAAGGCCTAGCACACTCAACCTTTCCTCGTAAGACCTACACTCAATTGCAGGCAACATCCTGGTAAATCTCCTTTGCACCTTTTCCAAAGCTTACACACTTTTCCTAAAATGAGGCGACCAGAACTGTACACATTACTCCAAAAGTGGCTTTACCAAAGTTTTGTACAGCTGCATCATCACCTCACGGCTCTTGAATTCAATCCCTCTGTTAATGAACGCTAGCACACCATAGGCCTTCTTTACAGCTCTATCCACTTGAGTGGCAACTTTCAAAGATGTATGTGACAAATCATAATTTTCTTTTCCCGTCAGTCTGGCCTCAATAAAAGTCGAGATGGACTTGCAGGTATAGCATTAGTTATTTTATTTGACTTGCAAGTCAGTCTCAGTTCACAGCGGTACAGAACACATCCTGCTTTCTGCATCCCCGGAATAGAGAGAGTCTGTAGGACAAAGGAATCTCTACTGATGCATTCAAATGGCATCAAGTTTCACATACACGATTCCCATAGGTCATCCTATACCCCACCTGACCTGGCCATACATCCTAATTGGCTCACTTCTCATCCCTTCCTCTGCCCCCTTATTACCCAGCATCCTTTTCTCCTCCTTTGGTGGACACACCTCCTCCTTGCTTTGCCATGCGGTCTGAAATCCTTTGTCTGTGAACTCACCAGAATGAGACTGGCCTATCTCGACATTACAGTAACTAATATCTCTAAAACAGTTATTTTATATCACATTCGTCATTCCCTCCTTTTATCATTCCATGATAACTGAACTATCCAATCCATAGCTACGGTCCCTCATCTAAAAAGATCCGTCGCTGCATTTCCAATTCCTGGCGTAGCCCCACTTCATCCGCTGCACTCTCGTGGATTTTAACAGCCAAGATTCTTGGGGCGTCTATCTGTTCCAGTGTACCCCGCATTCTACCCATCACGCATTTAGGATGGCTGGGACCACAAAGATGCAGCCAATAGCCACTGCTAAATACATGGCCATATTTATCAACCAGTCCTTCCAACCTCCAAATCCCCAGTTACCCCAAGAGCCAAGACCCTGCATTCCGTCCAGGTGATACCGTATGCGATCCATCAATTTAGTGATGTTAGCGGTTAAGTCTTGAACTGCCATGATACACTTGCCCTGTACTATGGTGCATGCCCCAACCTCACGGACCAGAAGATAGTCAAGAGCATACCGGTTCTGCATTGCACACAACCGCGGCTACAAGATGCTCAGAATCCCCTACCCGGCTGAGTGGCCCCGGTTGGGCACAAGAACCTGAGGTTTTTTCCAGTTCTCGCAGAATTCAGCTGAAACTGCCCGGCGGGTTCACTGAGTATGCAGCATCCACGCCGAGGGGCAGGGGACTGTGGTAGGGACTAGAGTCCCAATAGCAATTTGGCGGGGAAATGGGGGTGACAAAACATTAGTCGCTGTGCCATTAAATAAAAAGTAGTATCCTTGCTCCGTGTACAGGCTAGCATCACAATCAGTATATCGATTGTGCAGGAAATCCCCCAGTATCCCAGTTTATCCAGCTTTGAAACGCCCATTCGGGCCGCCTAGCAATGCGGAAAGCCCTTGTCCCAACAGTGATATGAGAGACATTCGCCCAGCCACAAAGGAGCTGGAGGCCGGCGTTCAATGGAACGCAGGTGGTGTTATAACAAACGCATTGGCCAGACGCCTGGGTGATATGACACCTCTTGTCCGTACAGGTGGGGAACAAACATGTTATATTCGTTTCCACCTCTACCAGCAAACAGCCGTATCCTTCACTGCTGAAACAATTCTCGTACGACCGGGAATCCCTATTGGGAGTGAAGTGGCTAGGTATGTACGCCCTCCACCGTTGCAGCCTATCATACTGTGAATGGGAATTATCCCGAGGAAGGGGAAGGCAAATAGCCGGTGGTGCTGAACCCGGATCGTAAGGAAGAGTGACTTGCTGGTGCGGTTGCTCGGAACGCTGACAATGAACCACCGTTTGGGGAGTGCCCCAAAGCGGTGAAACAGAAAATAACCTAGACCCCGCTGCGGGGTTCGGGTAGCAGACAACCCGTCCGTGGCCATACAAGCGGTGGTAAATCTGGTAGAAGTGATTCTTACTACCCGGGTTTTCCTCAGTTTTGCCTCTAAATGAATTAGGTGTATCTCCTGATAACCTACGTTCTAGTTGTACTCCCCTTCTCACACGCTCCGTTCTCTCTCTACTCCCACTCTCTCTCCCACAACCTCTTCCTACTCTCTCCTGACGGTCTGATGTTACCTTTATCGCAACAATCTTAACACATCCAAAATCAAATTTACATGTACTCCAAAAACAATGCAATGTCCATATAATGTTCCCTTCCCATCGCGGGGACCGGTGCAATTGCTTCATGAGTCCTGCATTTTCCGTTAACCTGATAACCTTCCATCAGTCGATACCATGTCATCGTATATGGGGGCAGCGAAGAACATCACCTCTGCATAAACGAAATGTCCCTGTAGTTTGGTTGGGGTTACAAATGTAGATAATATGTCCCTTTTCCATGTCCGTCCCCGATGTCACTCCCAGCGAGGTGAGGCCGAAGATCACACACGCGGTGCGTAGCCAACCCATCATGCTCCACACCTCTAAAAAGCTTTGGGGAAGGGAGGCAGGTTAATCTGTCCAAGAAAATGAGGCCCGTTATCAGAACTCAACTGAGCTGGTATACTGTACCGGGGAATGATTTCCCGCATCAGAACTTTAACCACAGTAGCAGCTTTATTACCGGTAGTCGGATACGACTCAACCCATCTGCTGAACACATCCAAAATGACCAAAACATATTTATAACATTGACACCTTTCCAACTCAATGTAATCCATTTGGAGCGTCTCAAAGGGACCACTGGGCGACGGGATTTGCCCCATACCACAAGAGATACCTTAGCCGGTGTTATATTGCTGACAAATCAAACACCGATTACTGATACTTTGGGCCAACCCCTGCATTTTAGGGTGCCACCAAGTGTCCAGCAACAAATCACTAGTCCCCCGAGCCCCACAATGAGTTGCAAAGTGTACACATTCAGTGACCCATAAAGCCAGTACATCAGACATACAAGTCTGATGTGCAGGCGTGGTCCATAAAGAGGAAACAGAATCATATGTACAACCTAACCGTTTCCACATTTGTTTATCACTCTCAGGAGCGTCCTCCTGTAACCTTATGACGTTTTGGATGGTTGGCATTGACTTGTCAGAAGCAGACATATTTATAGCAGATCGTTTAGTCTGACTTAACATTTTAGGCACCATCACTTGCTGAATTTGCGCGGCTGTCCGCGCTGCACAATCTGCTTGTTCATTACCAACGTCAACTGGGGTCTTACCATTTGTGTGGGCAGCGCATTTAATGACGGAAATCTGCGCGGGCATAAGGAGGGCCTGCAGTAAGTCATTAACTAAACCCCGGTGGGATATTTGACCACACATAATCAAGACAAGTTGTTCTGACGAAATATCACTCAAATCGTCCCTTATTGTGGTAGTTTCCTGAATCAAGGCTAAACAGTCGTGGCCAGGTGCGTCTTCATGGACAGGGGGACCACTAAGAAAACAGGCTGGATTGATAGTGGTACAGTGTTTAAATGTCAGACGTGGATTGTTCAAAAGTTATATCTCATACCTATTCTGACGAGCTGCGGTAAGATGCTGAGTCTGCAGTTTCCTCAGTAGTGCGATGACCGAGTGGGAGCTATACACCGTAATATCCTGTTGGAGGGTGAGAGCATGTAACGGCTATGCGATGGCATTGATTGAACGTAAATCCTGTACTAATCGGTACTGGTCTGGTTTGGCTGGTTTAGGCACAGCAAGTATGGGGGTTTTACATTCTGAATGGCGAGGGCCCAAAATACCCAGTTGCAACAGCTCTCTGATGAATTTGTCTATAGACGGGGCAGCTTGGGGTTTCAGGGGGTATTGCCGAATGGAAGGTAGCTTTACATGGTCCTTAATCGTTACCTTAATAGGTGTAACATTTGTCTTTCCCACTTGTGATGGGTATTCCGCCCAGACCTATGGAGTGACATATTCCAGACCATCATGTCCCCAGTGATGCTGCAGTCGAGTGTTAATCGTTTCAGGGACCTCAAAATATTTTATGGCAGTGCCGTCCGGCGTGACTTGAAGTGCGTACTCTGTTGGATCTGAATGATCCACTGCCCTCCTTACCATAGGCCCCAGATCCCTGGCATGGTACGGGTCGTGGACCTGACGTGTAATATGAGGGCTTACCGAAGCTGACTGTGGCCATGAATGTGGTGGTATTGTAACAGAATCGGCTGTACCTTCTTTTCCCGTGACTGTGGCTGTAACCGTGACTGGCCATTCGGTCCCAATTAATGGCCGGTATTTGTCCTCCAACTCCCTGTTTTGTCCGGTTCTGCCATAGGCCAGGGTAACGTGATGCAGTCAATGTTCATTGTCTAACGTCCACCACTGGGGGGTGATAGAAATATAGCACTGTTGTCTCATCCTCCATGATTGAACCGTTACCCCTTCGTCTCCGCACTCTAGCTGTAGCTGGAAGATACACAGTAAATCTCGTGCCAACAAGTTACAGTCCAATCCAGTAGTCAGTACAAACTGATGATCTGCAGACTTATTCTCGTAAGTGACTGTCACAGGTTCAGAGATAGGATACTCACACACCTGTCCTTGGGACCCCGACAAATGCTGGGTGTGGTCGGATAGTGGTAGTCGAAGTTCTGATTGTACCGAAGACATGGCTGCTCTAGTGTCGATTACAAATGGGTGATGTTGATCTCCTATCTGTAGAGAGATAATAGGTTCCCTGTCCGATTGGAGAGTCCTTATGACTAAATTAGCTAGTCAATCCTGTGTTGGGAAAGGGTTTGCCTGGGAGAAGTCAGTGTATCTCATCTGTCCTCCCCTTGGTGGGTACCCCCTCCTTTGGGTCGGATAATCTCCTTCTGCTGCCTGTCTTTTAAAGGGGCATTCCTGTTGGCAGTGATCTGCACGGCCGCAATTAAACATGCATTGTTCCCTCTATATCTGCCCCGTCCTCTTCTCCCAGTAGACCAATGGCCCCTCAGAGGGGGCGGCGATTGTAATGCTGTTGGTACTTACGGTGGGCCACAAAGAGGAGCTGAGGGTCCCTTTGGGTGGGTTTGATATCCTCCCCCTCGCTGATCCACCCACCTAAAGTCACAATATTGGGGTTCCAGCTGGTAAGCTACCATTTCTCCCGCTTGTAGGGGTCTCAGATCATCCTTTTTCATTACATACTCAGTCTTAACCTTTGTAACTGAGCCTCCTTCCTGGCCTACACCGTCCTTCCAATAAAATCTGACTGCCCTTGCCATCTGGGAAGGGTCGTTCTCTGTCCAATTCATGTTATTAAATTTCACAGCAGTAGCCACGGAAGATGGTAGGCAATGCATTAACATAGCACAATATTGAGGGGAATTCTGATAATTTGGATATGGCAAGTCGCCTGACTGCCCACGGTAGATTTCATTAAAACGTTCCAGAAATTCCTCTGGCTCTTCAATCTTTTTAGGTTTGAGGTCTGAGATAGCAGAAATATTTATGGGCTTTTGAAATGTGCTATTCAACTCATTCAGGATTTGTGTCCGTCTATCGTCGTGCAACGCATGGGCTTGCTGAAGTGCGACGTGGCTAGCATAATTCAAGTGATTAAGATGATTGCGGTACTCTGCTGGGGTTAAAACCTGCTGGAATAGGGCCCAGAGGTCCCTAGAATCAGCGTGATAAATTGAGATGGTAGTTCTCAGGGAATCCACAAAAGCAGCAGGAGATTTTTTTTCTATCTGGGATTGTAGCCATAATAGCCATCATCTCACTGGGTCGCCATGGGAAATAAACGTCTATCGTGGGCTGGACCCCGGCCGTCACTGCGTCAGGGTTTGGTATCTTCCTAATCGGCAACTGTCTCCGAGTCTCACCAGGGGGCACTCTAGCTATTTCCTCTGGCTCTTCCAAGAATTCGACGTCCATCCCTGTCACTAGAGGGAGCTCTTTCTCTTCAGAACCACCCCTTTCCTCTCCCTTTGTTCTCGGAGTTTGCTGTTCCCCCTTATCGGTCGGAAGGGATTTAGGTGGTATGCTTGATTGTTTCTGGTTAGGATCAGGCCCTTCTCTCGCTGTCCGAGATCGGGTCCTAGAGCTACCTGGGCTTGCAGAACAGAGCTCCTCTTCCCTCTTAGATAGTGAAGATGGTAAATTAGGACCCACGCTATCAACCAAAAGGGCTGGAGTGACTGGCATGATTGGAATCTGGGGAGCAGTGACTGGATATCAATTATTATACTCTGGTGGTTCTGGAATTAGTGCAGACAATGCTACAGGTGCAGTCAGAACCCTTGCCGACATAATCAAATCGTCCAATTCGTCATATTCTGTCAATTCAAGGCCAGCCATTGAACTACGTAGCCCATATTTTGTTTGACCCGAGCCTTTCCTGTCTTTACTTGCGCGTTTTTTTGAATGCAGATTCCTTTTTCAAGACCTGTAATGTTTTCTAATATCTCTAAAACAATTATTTTATATCACATTCATCATATGAACATTGACCCCAAGATCTCTCTGCTCCTCCACACTGACAAGAACTCTACCGTTAACCCTGTATTCCGCATTCATATTTGCCCTTCCAAAATGGACAACCTCACACTTTTCAGGGTTAAACACCATCTGCCACTTCTCAGCCCAGCTCTGCATCCTATCTATGTCTCTTTGCAGCCGACAACAGCCCTCCTTACTATCCACAACTCCACCAATCTTCGTATCGCCTGCAAATTTACTGACCCATCCTTCAACTCCCTCATCCAAGTCATTAATGAAAATCACAAACGGCAGAGGACCCATAAATGATCCCTGCGGTACGCCACTGGTAACTGGGATCCAGGCTGAATATTTGCCATCCACCACCACTCTCTGACTTCTATCGGTTAGCCTGTTCGTTATCCAACTGGCCAAATTTCCCACTATACCATGCTTCCTTACATTCTGCAGAAGCCTACCATGGGGAACCTTATCAAATGCCTTACTAAAATCCATGTACACTACATCCACTGCTTTACCTTCATCCACATGCTTGGTCACCTCCTCAAAGAATTCAATAAGACTTCTAACGCAAGACCTACCCATTACAAATCCGTGCTGACTATCTCTAATCAAGCAGTGTCTTTCCAGATGCTCAGAAATCCTATCCTTCAGTACCCTTTCCTTTGATTTGCCTACCACCGAAGTAAGTCTAAATGGCCTGTAATTCCCAGGGTTATCCCTAGTCCCTTTTTTGAACGGGGCACAAATTCGCCACTCTCCAATCCCCTGGTCCCACCCCTGTTGACAGTGAGGACGAAAAGATCATTGCCAACGGCTCTGCAATTTAATCTCTTACTTTCCATTGAATCCTTGGATATATCCCGTCAGGCCCGGGGGACTTGTCTATCCTCAAGTATTGCAAAATGCCCAACACATCTTCCTTCTTAACAAGTATTTCCTCGAGCTTACCAGTCTATTTCACACTGTCCTCTCCAACAATATGGCCCCTCTCATTTGTAAATACAGAAGAAAAGTACTCGTTCCTATCTCTTCAGACTGAATACACAATCTCCCGCTACTGTCCTTGATGGGACCTGCCCTCGCGCTAGTCATTTTCATATTTCTCACATATGTGTAAAAGGCCTTGGGGTTTTCCTTGATTCTACCCTTCAAAGATTGTTCATGCCCTCTCTTTGCTCTCCTAATCCCTTTCTTCAGTTCCCTCCTGGCAATCGTGTATCCCTCCAACGCCCTGTCTGAACCTTGTTACCTCAGCCTTACATAAGTCTCCTTTTTCCTCATAGCAAGACATTCAACCTCTCTTGTCAACCATGGTTCCCTCACTTGACCATCTCTTTTCTGCTTGACAGGGACATACATATCAAGGGCCGGTAGTACCTCTTCCTTGAAGAAGTTCCACATTTAACTTGTGTCCTTCCCTGACAGCCTATGTCGCCAACTTATGCACTTCAATTCTTGTCTGACAACATTTTATTTACCCTTCCCCCAATTGTAAACTTTGCCCTTTTGCACGCACCTATCCCTCTCCATTACTAAAGTGGAAGTCACAAAATTGTGGTCACTATCTCCAAAATGCTCCCCCACTAACAAATCTATCACTTGCCCTGGTCCATTACCAAGTACCAAATCCAATATTGCCTCTCCTCTGGTCGGACAATCTATATACTGTGTGAGAAAAGCTTCCTGGACACACTGCACAAACACCACCCCATCCAAACTATTTGATCTAAAGAGTTTCCACTCAATGTTTGGGAAGTTAAAGTCGCCCATGACTACTACCCTGTGACTTCAGCACCTTTCCGAAATCTGTTTCCCAATCTGTTCCTCCACATCTCTGCAACTATTGGGGGACCTATAGAAAACTCCTAACAAGGTGACTGCTCCTTTCCTATTCCTGACTTCAACCCATACTACCTCAGTCGGCAGATACTCCTCGAACTGACTTTCTACAGCTGTTATGCTACCTCTAATTAACAATGCCACCCCTCCCACCTCTTTTACCCCCCTCCCTAATCTTATTGAACAATCTATAACCAGGGACCACCAACAACCATTTCTGCCCCTCTTCTATCCAAGTTTCCGTGATGACCACCACATCGTAGTCCCAAGTACCGATCCATGCCTTAAGTTCACCCACCTTATTCCTGATGCTTCTTGCGTTGGAGTATACACACTTCAACCCATATCCGTGCCTGCAAGTACTCTCCTTTGTCAGTGTTCCCTTCTCCACTGCCTCATTACACGCTTTGGCATCCTGAATATCGGCTACCTTAGTTTCTGGACTACAAATCCGGTTCCCATTCCCCTGCCAAATTAGTTTAAACCCTCCCGAAGAGTACTAGAAAACCTCCCTCCCAGGATATTGGTGCCCCTCTGGTTCAGATGCAACCCGTCCTGCTTGTACAGGTCCCACCTTCCCCAGACTGCGCTCCAATTATCCAAATACCTGAAGCCCTCCCTCCTACACCATTCCTGCAGCCACTTGTTCAGCTGCTCTCTCTCCCCATTCCTCGCCTCGCTATCACGTGGCACCGGCAACAAACCAGAGATGACAACTCTGTCTGTCCTGTCTTTTAACTTCCTCCCTAACTCCCTAAACTCATTTATTTCCTCCACACCCCTTTTCCTACCTATGTCGTTGGTACCAATGTGCACCGCAACTTTTTTTTAAACATAGAATTTACAGTGCAGAAGGAGGCCATTCGACCCATCGAGTCTGCACCAGCTCTTGGAAAGAGCACCCTACCCAAGGTCAATATCTCCACCCTAACCCCACTAAGGGCAATTTTGGACACTAAGGGCAATTTAGCATGGCCAATCCACCTAACCTGCACATCTTTGGACTGTGGGAGGAAACCGGAGCACCCGGAGGAAACCCACGCACACACGGGGTGGATGTGCAGACTCCGCACAGACAGTGACCCAAGCCGGGAATCGAACCTGGGACCCTGGAGCTGTGAAGCAATTGTGCTATCCACTACGCTACCGTGCTGCCCACTTCTGGCTGCTCCCCCTCCCCTTTGAGGATCCTGAAGACACGATCCGAGACATCCCTGGCCCTGGCACCCGGGAGGGAACATACCTTCCAAGAGTCGCGCTCGCGACCACAGAATCTCCTATCTATTCCCCTAACCTTTGAATCTCCTACAACTAATGCTTTTCTGTTCTCCCTCCTTCCCTTCTGAGCCCCAGAGCCAGGCTCAGTGCCACAGACCTGGCCGCTAGGGCCCTCCCCCGGTAGGTCACCCCCCCCCCCCAACAGCATCCAAAACGGTATACTTGTTTTGAAGGGGAACGGATCCCTGCACTGACTGCCTGTTTGTTTTTTTTCCTCCTGACTGTAACCCAGCTATTCGTGTCCTGTACTTTGGGTGTGGTTACCTCCTTGTAACTCTTCTCAATCACCCCCTCTGCCTCCCGGATGATCCGAAGTTCATCCAGCTTCAGCTCCAGTTCCCTAACACGGTCTTTGAGGAGCTGAAGTTGGGTGCACTTCCCGCAGGTATAGTCAGCGGGGACACCGGTGGTATCCCTCACCACCCACATCCTACAAGAGGAGCATGCAACTGGCCTAGCCTCCATCCCCTCTTACCTGACAGAATATAGCTGCCCTGTGGACTAACTGGAACTCCGCCCTCCGACTCTGCTCCCAGTCAGCTACACTTTCTGTAACCTCCTGGCTCTCTTCGCACTCTTTGCGGAAATGGCGGAAACAAAATGAAAGGAGCACCTTACTCCCTCCTCTCCTAACTCCCTCGGTCATCAAACTTTTACAATAGCACTCAAATGCACCAAATTGGATTGGATTGGATTGGATTTGTTTATTGTCACTTGTACCGAGGTACAGTGAAAAGTATTTTTCTGCGAGCAGCTCAACAGATCATTAAGTACATGGGAAGAAAAGGGAATAAAAGAAAATACATAATAGGGCAACACAACATATACAATGTAACTACAAAAGCACTGGCATCGGATGAAGCACACAGGGTGTAGTGTTAATGAGGTGAGTCCATAAGAGGGTCATTTAGGAGTCTGGTGACAGTGGGGAAGAAGCTGTTTTTGAGTCTCTTCGTGCGTGTTCTCAGACTTCTGTATCTCCTGCCCGATGGAAGAAGTTGGAAGAGTGAGTAAGCCGGGTGGGAGGGATCTTTGATTATACTGCCCACTTTCCCCAGGCAGCGGGAGGTGTAGGTGGAGTCAATGGATGGGAGGCAGGATTGTGTGATGGACTGGGCGGTATTCACGACTCTCTGAAGTTTCTTGCGGTCCTGGGCCGAGCAGTTGCCATACCAGGCTGTGATGCAGCCTGATATTATGCTTTCTATGGTGCATCTGTAAAAGTTGTTAAGAGTGAATGTGGACATGCCGAATTTCCTTAGTTTCCCGAGGAAGTATAGGCGCTGTTGTGCTTTCTTGGTGGTAGCGTCGACGTGGGTGGACCTGGACAGATTTTTGGAGATGTGCACCCCAAGGAATTTGAAACTGCTAACCATCTCCACCTCGGTCCGTTGATGCTGACAGGGGCGTGTACAGTACTTTGCTTCCTGAAGTCAATTACTAGCTCTTTAGTTTTGCTGGCATTGAGGGAGAGATGGTTGTCGCTACACCACTCCACTAGGTTCTCTATCTCCCTCCTGTATTCGGACTCATCGTTATTCGAGATCGGGCCCACTATGGTCGTATCGTCAGCAAACTCGTAGATGGAGTTGGAACCAAGTTTAGCCACGCGGTCGTGTGTGTACAGGGAGTAGAGTAGGGGGCTAAGTACGCAGCCTTGCGGGGCGCCGGTGTTGAGGACTCTTGTGGAGGAGGTGTTGTTGTTCATTCTTACTGATTGTGGTCTGTTGGTCAGAAAATTGAGGATCCAGTTGCTGAGTGGGGAGCCAAGTCCTAGGTTTTGGAGCTTTGATATGAGCTTGGCTGGGATTATGGTGTTGAAGGCGGAGCTGTAGTCAATAAATAGGAGTCTAATGTCGGAGTCATTGTTCTCGAGATGCTCTAGGGATGAGTGTAGGGCCAGGGAAATTGTGTCTGATGTGGATCGGTTGCAGCGGTATGCGAATTGCAGTGGATCAAGGTGTTCTGGGAGTATGGAGGTGATGAGCTTCATGATCAACCTCTCGAAGCACTTCATTACGACTGAAGTCATGGCCACTGGTCGGTAGTCATTGAGGCACGTTGCCTGGTTCTTCTTTGGTACCGGTATGATGGTGGTCTTCTTGAAGCAGGTGGGGACCTCAGAGTGGAGTAGGGACAGTACTCCCTCGGTCATCAAACTCTTACAATAGCACTCAAATGCACCAAATTCAGCACTCAGTGCAAACAAAGTCTGCACTGTCGGGGATCACTTTTATACTGTGAATCTAGCCTCTGAAAACTGGCCTAATCCAATTAACTAATTAACAAGCTCTAGCTGCAAGTGCCTACAAGTAGAAGTTTGTTTAAAGCTGATTGAAAATCCACCTTCTTCTAAACCAAACAGCAACGTTTAAGTTAATTAACTAAATAATATAAAGACTAAACTTTAGATAAAAATGAAGCCTTATACTCCCTCGGTCACCAAACTCTTACTATAGCACTCAAACGCACCAAATTCAGCACTCAGTGCAAACCTTGAGGAGGAGTTTATGGAATGTATCCCTGATAGTTTCCTAGAACAGTATGTAATGGGACCTACGAGGGAACAAGTGGTCCTAGATCTGGTCCTGTGTAATGAGACAGGATTGATTCAGGCTCTCATAGTTAGGGATCCTCTCGGAAGGAGCGATCACAATATGGTGGAAGTTAAAACACAGATGGAGGGTGAGAAGATAAGATCAAGTACTAGTGTTTTTTGCTTAAACAAAGGAGATTACAATGGGATGAGAGAAGAACTAGCTAAGGTTGACTGGGAACAAAGACTTTATGGTGAAACAGTTGAGGAACAGTGGAGAACCTTCCAAGCGATTTTTCACAGTGCTCAGCAAAGGGTTATACCAACAAAAAGGAAGGACGGGAGAAAGAGGGAAAATCGACCGTGGATATCTAAGAAAATAATGGAGAGTATCAAATTGAAGGAAAAAACATACAAAGTAGCAAAGATTAATGGGAGACTAGAGGACTGGGAAATCTTTAGGGGGCAACAGAAAGCTACAATAAAAGCTATAAAGAAGAGTAAGATAGATTGTGAGAGTAAACTTGCTCAGAATATAAAAACAGATAGTAAAAGTTTCTACAAATATATAAAACAAAAAAGAGTGGCTAAGGTAAATATTGGTCCTTTAGAGGATAAGAAGGGAGATTTAATAATGGGAGATGAGGAAATGGCTGAGGAACTGAACAGGTTTTTTGGGTTGGTCTTCACAGTGGAAGACACAAATAACATGCCAGTGACTGATGGAAATGAGGTTGACAGGTGAGGACCTTGAGAGGATTGTTATCACCAAGGAGGTAGTGATGAGCAAGCTAATGGGGCTAAAGGTAGACAAGTCTCCTGGCCCTGATGGAATGCATCCCAGAGTGCTAAAAGAGATGACTAGGGAAATTGCAAATGCACTAGTGATAATTTACCAAAATTCACTAGACTCTGGGGTAGTCCCGGCGGATTGGAAATTAGCAAACGTGACACCACTGTTCAAAAAAGGAGGTAGGCAGAAAGCGGGTAATTATAGGCCAGTGAGCTTAACTTCGGTAGTAGGGAAGATGCTGGAATCTATCATCAAGGAAGAAATAGCGAGGCATCTGGATGGAAATTGTCCCATTGGCCAGACGCAGCATGGGTTCATAAAGGGCAGGTCGTGCCTAACTAATCTAGTGGAATTTTTTGAGGATATTACCAGTGCGAGAGATAACCGGGAACAAATGGATGTGATATATCTGGATTTCCAGAAAGCCTTTGACAAGGTGCCACACAAAAGGTTGGTGCATAAGATAAAGATGCATGGCATTAAGGGGAAAGTAGTAGCATGGATAGAGGATTGGTTAATTAATAGAAAGCAAAGAGTGGGGATTAATGGGTGATTCTCTGGTTGGCAATCAGTAGCTAGGTGTCCCTCAGGGATCAGTGTTGGGCCCACAACTGTTCACAATTTACACAGATGATTTGGAGTTGGGGACAAAGGGCAATGTGTCCAAGTTTGCAGACGACACTAAGATAAGTGGTAAAGCAAAAAGTTTTGGTAGGAATAACAGCAAAAGGGATTATTATTTAAATGATAGAATATTAAAACATGCTGCTGTGCAGAGAGACCTGGGTGTGCTAGTGCATGAGTCGCAAAATGTTGGTTTACAGGTGCAACAGGTGATTAAGAAGTCAAATGGTATTTTGACCTTCACTGATAGAGGGATGGAGTTTAAGACTAGGGAGGTTATGCTGCAATTGTATAAGGTGTTAGTGAGGCCACACCTGGAGTATTGTGTTCAGTTTTGGTCTCCTTACTTGAGAAAGAACGTACTGGCACTGGAGGGTGTGCAGAGGAGATTCACTCGGTTAATCCCAGAGCTGAAGGGGTTGATTACGAGGAGAGGTTGAGTAGACTGGGATTGTACGCGTTGGAATTTAGAAGGATGAGAGGGGGATCTTATAGAAACATATAAGATTATGAAGGGGATAGATAGGATGGATGCGGGCAGGTTGTTTCCACTGGCGGGTGAAAGCAGAACTAGGGGGCATAGCCTCAAAATAAGGGGAAGTAGATTTAGGACTGAGTTTAGGAGGAACTTCTTCACCCAAAGGGTTGTGAATCTATCGAATTGCTTGCCCAGTGAAACAGTAGAGGCTCCTTCATTTAATTTTTTTGAAGATCAGGATAGATAGTTTTTTGTAGAATAAAGGGATTAAGGGTTATGGTGTTCGGGCCGGAAAGTGGAGCTGAGTCCACAACAGATCAGCCATGATCTCATTGAATGGCAGAGCAGGCTCGAGGGGCCAGATGGCCTACTCCTGCTCCTAGTTCTTATGTTCTTATGAAGTGCGCAAAGTGTAGTTTCCAGGCCAGTGAGGTCACACACTTTGGAGTCAAAGTAGCCTCAAAAGGCCTGCACAGTCTGAGGACAAGGAAAAGGACAGAAAGGAAGAGCTGCCACCCAATAATGTGACAGCAATAAAATGTTTTTAGGGACTGGAAACTGCTATGGTCAGTTCGTCCGCAATCTGACCCGCACATTGGCTGCCCGACAGCTCCTGTTGAATAAACACCAGTTCAGGCATTGGAAAGAACCACAAAAACATGATTTACACCACGTCCAGCAGGCCCGGCAGTCACCCAGCCTGGATGTGCACTTTGATCACAGTAAACTGATCAGCCTGCCCTGCGGCACTTCGCCTTATTGAATAGGTTTGGTCCTGTCTCATGGGATGGAGGATGACTCTGAGAGACCGAGTGCCTTTGTCCCCCGAACTGTCACCGACTCCGAATGGAAGTGTGCACAGATTGACAGAAGACGGCCTCGCTGTAAATAGTGCTGTGAATAAATTCCACCAGTACATGCAGGGCCGGGCTTTAACCATCCAGCAGACTCTCAGTCACTGCTGGGGCTCCTGGGTGAAGACAAGCCAATTCCTACAATTGTTTCAGTCAGGGTCCGGCGGTGGATTTCTGTTTGGCGGCCTCCAGCTCCATTGCCCAGCATCAGCCGGGGATGCAGATCACAAACACCGATGTCCAGAGTCGGCTCCCGCTCACCAAATGTTTGACATTCAAATCCGTCCGGCAGGAGATTGTCCGGCTGGGAACTTTTACAGACACCCCCTGGTCTCGTTCGTCCACAGAAAGAACTGGTCTCACCGCGATCCGGTGCTTTCCAGGGAGAAGCGAATGATCCTCACCGGATGGCATCCAGACAATTCAGACCAGATAAGGCCCCACCTCATCAGAAACCATAAACTGCGTTGAGAGGACAGAGTCTTCCTCTGGCCTTCCGGGAGGGGATTTCACCCCCAGCGAGAGATCCACTGCTGCAGGAGTTATACAGATCACACTCTGGCCACACACAGAGAGGGGAATGCTGACCAGGAGCTGCAGGGGTTATACAGAGCACATCCTGGTCACACAGAGATGGGAATGTTGACCAGGAACTGCAGGGGTTATTCAGAGCACACCCTGGCCACACAGAGATGGGAATGTAGACCATGAGCTGCAGGGGTTATACGGAGCACATTCTGGCCACACAGAGATGTGAATGTTGATCAGGAACTGCAGGGGTTATACAGAGCACACCCTGGCCACACAGAGATGGGAATGTTGACCAGGAACTGCTGGAGTTATACAGAGCACACTCTGGCCACACTGAGATGGGAATGTTGACCAGGAGCTGCAGGGGTTATACAGAGCACACCCTGGCCACACAGAGATGGGAATGTTGACCAGGAGCTGCAGGGGTTATACAGAGCACACTCTGGCCACACAGAGATGGGAATGTTGACCAGGAGCTGTAGGGGTTATACAGAGTACACCCTGGCCACACAGAGATGATAATGTTGAACAGGAGCTGCAGGTGTTATACAGAGCACACTCTGGCCACACAGAGATGGGAATGTTGACCTGGAGGTGCTGGAGTTATACAGAGCACACTCTGGCCACACAGAGATAGGAATGTTGACCTGGAGCTGCAGGGGTTATACAGAGCACATCCTGGCCACACAGAGATGGGAATGTTGACCAGGAACTACAGGGGTTATACAGAGCACATCCTGGCCACACAGAGATGGGAATGTTGACCAGGAGCTGCAGGGGTTATACAGAGCACACCCTGGCCACACAGAGATGGGAAAGTTGACCAGGAGCTGCAGGGGTTACACAGAGCACACCCTGGGCACACACAGAGAGGGGAATGCTGACCAGGAGCTGCAGGGGTTATACAGAGCACATCCTGGTCACACAGAGATGGGAATGTTGACCAGGAGCTTCAGGGGTAGAGCACTCTCTGGCCACACAGAGATGGGAATGTTGGCCAGGAGCTGCAGAAGTTATACAGAGCACACCCTGGCCACACAGAGATGGGAATGTTTGCCAAAACCGACACTCGGTGGCCCGACATCGATAAGCACATTGAGCAAATGGTGCACAATTGAGATTTATTCCAGGCACAACAGGCGTTTTCTCTCACAGCCCCCTGTATCCACGGGAATATCCTGGCCTTCCGTTGATGAGGTTACATGTGTATTTCACAAATCCTTTCCTGGAAGAATGTTCCTGAACCTAGAGGATGCCCACTGGTGCTGTTTCAATGTTCAGGAGATGGGGACCACCCCAGAAGCCCCCACAGAGGGTCTGCGTTGATATTTCTGCGACCCCCTGCCTCCCAGATGCATTGTTGTCTGACAATGTGACTGTGTTCACAGGGGAGGAATGTCAGCACTTTTTCAATACAACCGGCATCCACCACATTGCAACAGCCCAGGACCACCCGGCCTCGGGCGGACTGTCAGAGAGCAGATCAGATGTTGTCAGCAGTGAGGAAGCCCAACAGACCATTACACATCAAGGTGGCTGACATCCTTCTCTCGAATTATACCCCACCCCCAACCCCGCCACCCACCACCACCCCTCACCACGGCAGTCACACCGCAGAGCCATTCAGTGGGCATCACTACCAGGCTCGTTCAGAACTCATTGTCCCAAATTTGGTGGGAAGGCTGGAGGGGCCGCTGGATTCCCAATAGAAGAAACAGACTCGGTAAAAGGAGACAGGCCGTTTAAAGTTGGAGACATGGTCTTTGTCAGGGACTTTGCTTCAGGCCCACATTAGATACCCAGCAGAACTGTGGTGACGTCTGGTCCAGTGTCAGACACGGTGGAGTTGCCAGGCAGACGGTGCAGTGTCAGACATGGTGGAACAGCCAGACAGACGGTCCAGTGTCAGACATGGTGGAATTGCCAGGCAGACGGTCCAGTGTCAGACATGGTGGAATTACAAGGCAGACGGTCCAGTGTCAGACATGGTGGAATTGCCAGGCTGACGGTCCAGTGTCAGACATGGTGGAATTGCCAGGCAGACGGTCCAGTGTCAGACATGGTGGAATTGCCAGGCAGGCGGTCCAGTGTCAGACATGGTGGAATTGCCAGGCAGACGGTCCAGTGTCAGACATGGTGGAATTGCCAGGCAGACGGTCCAGTGTCAGACATGGTGGAATTGCCAGGCAGACGGTCCAGTGTCAGACATGGTGGAATTACAAGGCAGACGGTCCAGTGTCAGACATGGTGGAATTGCCAGGCAGGCGGTCCAGTGTCAGACATGGTGGAATTACAAGGCAGACGGCCCAGTGTCAGACAGGGTGGAATTGCCAGGCAGACGGTCCAGTCTCAGACATGGTGGAATTGCCAGGCAGACGGCCCAGTGTCAGACATGGTGGAATTGCCAGGCAGACGGTCCAGTGTCAGACACGGTGGAATTGTCAGGCAGACGGTCCAGTGTCAGACATGGTGGAATTGCCAGGTAGACGGTCCAGTGTCAGACATGGTGGAATTGCCACGCAGACGGTCCAGTGTCAGACATGGTGGTTTTACAAGGCAGACGGTCCAGTGTCAGACATGGTGGAATTGCCAGGCAGACGGTCCAGTGTCAGACATGGTGGAATTGCCAGGCAGACGGTCCAGTCTCAGACATGGTGGAATTACAAGGCAGACGGTCCAGTGTCAGACATGGTGGAATTGCCAGGCAGACGGTCCAGTGTCAGACATGGTGGAATTCCAAGGCAGACGGTCATGTGTCAGACATGGTGGAATTGCCAGGCAGACGGTCCAGTGTCAGACATGGTGGAATTGCAAGGCAGACGGCCCAGTCTCAGACACGGTGGAATTACAAGGCAGACGGTCCAGTTTCAGACAGGGTGGAATTACAAGGCGGACGAGTGAGGAAGTACTTTGACCATTCAAGGAGCTGGTAGGTCACACAGCCAATGTCTGAACAGTTGGAGCCAGCCGGCATCACCACTGCTCCCGCGGCAGAGCCGGAACCGAGGGTCCCGGAGATTCCGCAGAGAATAGTAAGAAGTCCGACAACACCAGGTTATAGTTCACCAGGTTTGTTTCCAATCACCAGCTTTCGGTGCGCTTCTCCTTCCGCAGGTGAATCCGGAGTGAACTCACCGGTGACCCCGATGGAACTGGAGAGGGGGGGAGGAGACCCCGATGTGGTGTCGAATCCTCGAGTCAACATCCTTCTGCTGACAACAACACTATCCCATTGGTGAAGGAGCCGGATGGGGCCCAGGGTGATCCACCAGGCCTCAGATTACCCCTGTGAAGGACTGTTCTGAACTGTCCCTTTTTAATGACTCCAGCTTTCCTTGTACACAGTTCACTGTAAATGACTCAAGCTGTTTGCATGTTACTGAGGGACGTAAGGGGGAGGAATCTGACAGTGCTGGTTCTTTCAGGGGTGATCCCATGTGGTCCACGTTACCCGCTCGGTACCCATCGTGTCTGAGTGTGTGAACCCCGGCTAATGGGGAATAATCCGTGGGAGCAGGGGTCAGGCAGTGTGGCCTCGGGAGCCCCCAATTAAAAAGCTGTGTCAGAGACCTCTGTGCTGTATATAGTTAACCATTTACTGCTCAATAATCCCTGGGAGCAGTGGACAGGCAGTGTGGCCTCGGGAGCCCCCAATTAAGAAGCTGTTTCAGAGACCTCTGTGCCTGCATATAGTTCACCATTTACTTCTCAATAATCCCTGGGAGCAGGAGACAGGCAGTGTGGTCTGGGAGCCCCCAATTAAAAAGCTGTGTCAGAGACCTCTGTGCTGTATATAGTTAACCATTTGCTGCTCAATAATCCCTGGGAGCAGTGGACAGGCAGTGTGGCCTCGGAAGCCCCCAATTAAAAAGTTGTTTCAGAGACCTCTGTGCCTGTATACAGTTAACCATTAACTGCTCAATAATCCCTGGGAGCAGGGAACAGGCAATGTGGTCCGGGAGCCCACAATTAAAAAACTGGTTCAGAGACCTCTGTGCTGTATATAGTTAACCATTTACTTCTCAATAATCCCTGGGAGCAGGGGACAGGCTGTGTGGCCCCCGGCGCCCCCAATTAAAAAAACGTTTGTGAGACCTCTGTGCTACATATAGTTAACCATTTACTTCTTCTCAATAATCCCTGGGAGCAGGAGACAGGCAGTGTGGCCTCGGGAGCCCCCATTTAAAAACCTGTTTCAGAGACCTCTGTGCCTGTATATAGTGAACCATTTAGCTCATTAATCCCTGGGAGCAGTGGACAGGTAGTGTGGTCCGGGAGCCCCCAATTAAAAAGCTGTTTCAGAGACCTCTGTGCTGTATATATTTAACCATTAACTTCTCAATAATCCCGGGGAGCAGGGGCCAGGCAGTGTGGCCTCGGGAGACCGCAATTAAAAAGCTGTTTCAGTGACTACTGTGCCTGTATATAGTTAACCATTTACTTTTTCTCAATAAATCCCTTTCTTGTTATGCAAGAAGCACCTGCAGTGTTGCCTCAAACCACCGCAGTGTAATGGTCACCATTACTGAGACGGGTTTTTAAATTGCGGATACGGAAACGGACAATGGAACCTTGACGTTAACAGCCACTGACAGGACCATCCACAGCCTGGTGTCAGGCTCCAGGCCGTGCTGAAGGAGGCGACACCATTCTGTAACCAGCTCCTTGTTATATCAGATTTGACAGGACAATCCACAGCCTGGTGTCAGGCTCCAGGCCGTGCTGAAGGAGGTGACACCGTTCTGTAACCAGCTCCTTGTTATATCAGATTTGACAGGACCTTCCACACCCTGGTGTCAGGCTCCAGGCCGTGCTGAAGGTGGCGACACCGTTCTGTAACCAGCTCCTTGTTATATCAGATTTGACAGGACCATCCACAGCCTGGTGTCAGGCTCCAGGCCGTGCTGAAGGAGGCGACACCGTTCTGTAACCAGCTCCTTGTTATATCAGATTTGACAGGACCATCCACAGCCTGCTGTCAGGCTCCAGGCCGTGCTGAAGGAGGCGACACCGTTCTGTAACCAGCTCCTTGATATATCAGATTGCCTCACTATTGTCTCCTGACTTTGGAGTAGGTTGGTAAAGTGTTCTTGTAATTCCCCAACATTCCCAATGGGCAGCACGGTAGCATTGTGGTTAGCACAATTGCTTCCCATCTCCAGGATCCCAGGTTCGATTCCGGCTTGGGTCACTGTCTGTGCGGAGTCTGCACATTCTCCCCGTGTGTGCGTGGGTTTCATCCGGGTGCTCCGGTTTCCTCCCACAGCCTAAAGATGGGCGGGTTAGGTGGATTGGCCATGATAAATTGCCCTGCGTGTCCAAAATTGCCATTTGTGTTGGGTGAGGTTACTGGGTTATGGGGATAGGGTGGAGGTGTTGACCTTGGGTAGGGTGCTATTTCCAAGAGCCGGTGCAGACACGATGGGCTGAATGGCCTGCTTCTGCACTGTAAATTCGATGATGCTGGTACAGAGACCATTCTCCTCTATCTGTTCGGCTCGTCCCTCTCTGCAGCCTTTGCTCCATTACCTGGTCATGTAGCAGACCCAGATTCATGGTAACTACAGTCCCCAGACCTCGATCAGACCTGGGTCACCAAATTATATGTTCTCCCTTAATCTCTGCGACAGCTCACAACACAACCTGCAGAAATCCATCCTCAGCATCTCCTCTCAACTCCCAATAACACACCCTGAAGAAACCCATCCTCAGCATCTTCAGTAACCTTCCAATTACACAACCTGCAGAAACCCATCCTCAGCTTCTCCGCTCACCTCCCAATAACACAACCTGCAGAAAGCTATCCTCGGCATCTTCACTCACCTCCCAATAACACAAACTGCAGAAACCGAATCTCAGCATCTTCACTAACCTTCCAATAACACAAACTGCAGGAACCCATCCTCAGCATCTTCACTCACCTCCCAATAACACAACCTGCAGAAACCCATCCTCACCATCTTCACTCACCTCCCAATAACTCAACCTGCAGAAACCCATCCTCAGCATCTTCACTCACCTCCAAATAACACAACCTGCAGAAACCAAACCTCAGCATCTTCACTAACCTTCCAATAACACAACCTGCAGAAACCCATCCTCAGCCTCTTCACTCACCTCCCAATAACACAACCTGCAGAAACCCATCCTCAGCATCTTTACTCACCTTCCAATAACACAACCTGCAGAAACCCATCCTCAGCAACTTCACTCACCTCCCAATCACAGAACCTGCATAAACCCATCCTCAGCCTCTCCTCTCACCTTCCAATAACACACCCTGCAGAAACCCATCCTCAGCATCATCACTCACCTCTCAGTAACACAACCTGCAGAAACCAATCCTCAGCATCTCCACTCACCTCCCAATAACACAACCTGCAGAAACCCATCCTCAGCATCTCCACTCACCTCCCAATAACACAACCTGCCGAAACCCATCCTCAGCATCTTCACTCACCTCCCAATAGCACAATCTGCAGAAACCCATCCTCAGCATATTCACTCACCTCCCAATAACACAATCTGCAGAAACCCATCCTCAGCATCTCCACTCATCTTCCAATAACACAACCTGCAGAAACTCATCCTCAGCATCTTCACTCACCTTCCAATAGCACAACCTGCAGAAACTCATCCTCAGCATCTTCACTCTCCTTCCAATAACACAACCTGCAGAAACCAAACCTCAGCATCTCCACTCACCTCCCAATAACACAACCTGCAAAAACCTATCCTCAGCATCTTCACTCACCTCCCAATAGCACAACCTGCAGAAACCCATCCTCAGCATCTTCACTCTCCTTCCAATAACACAACCTGCAAAAATCCATCCTCAGCATCTTCACTAACCTCCCAATAACAGAACCTGCAGAAACCCATCCTCAGCATCTTCACTCAGCTCCCAATAACACAACCTGCAGAAATCCATCCTCAGCATCTCTACTCACCTCCCAATAACACAACCTGCAGAAACCCATCCTCAGGATCGCCACTCATCTACCAATGCAACCTGCAGAAACCCAACCTCAGCATCTTCACTCACCTGACAATCACACAACCTGCAGAAACCCATCCTCGGCATCGCCACTCACCTCACAATAACACAACCTGAAGAAACCCAACCTCAGCATCTTCACTCACCTCCCAATAACACAAACTGCAGAAACCCATCCTCAGCATCTACACTCACCTCCCAATAACACAACCAGCAGAAACACATACTCAGGATCGCCACTCACCTCCCAATACAACCCGCAGAAACCAACCTCAGCATCTTCACTCACCTCCCAATAACACAACCTGCAGAAACCCATCCTCATCATCGCCACTCACCTCACAATAACACAACCTGCAGGAACACAACCTCAGCATCTTCACTCACCTCCCAATAACACAAACTGCAGAAACCCATCCTCAGCATCTTCACTCACCTTCCAATAACACAACCTGCAGAAACCCATCCTCAGCATCTCCACGAACCGCCCACTAACACAACCTGCAGAAACCCATCCTCAGCAACTTCACTCACCTTCCAATAACACAACCTGCAGAAACCTATCCTCAGCAACTTCACTCACCTTCCAATAGCACAACCTGCAGAAACTCATCCTCAGCATCTTCACTCTCCTTCAAATAACACAACCTGCAGAAACCCATCCTCAGCATCTCCACTCACCTCCCAATAACACCACCTGCAGAAACCAATCCTCAGCATCTCCACTCACCTCCCAATAACACAACCTGCAGAAACCCATCCTCAGCATCTTCACTCTCCTTCCAATAACACAACCTGCAGAAACCCATCCTCAGCATCTCCACTCACCTCCCAATAACACAACCTGCAGAAACCAAACCTCAGCATCTCCACTCACCTCCCAATAACACAACCTGCAAAAACCTATCCTCAGCATCTTCACTCACCTCCCAATAGCACAACCTGCAGAAACCCATCCTCAGCATCTTCACTCTCCTTCCAATAACACAACCTGCAAAAATCCATCCTCAGCATCTTCACTAACCTCCCAATAACACAACCTGCAGAAACCCATCCTCAGGATCGCCACTCATCTACCAATACAACCTGCAGAAACCCAACCTCAGCATCTTCACTCACCTGCCAATCACACAACCTGCAGAAACCCATCCTCGGCATCGCCACTCACCTCACAATAACACTACCTGAAGAAACCCAACCTCAGCATCTTCACTCACCTCCCAATAACACAAACTGCAGAAACCCATCCTCAGCATCTACACTCACCTCCCAATAACACAACCAGCAGAAACACATACTCAGGATCGCCACTCACCTCCCAATACAACCTGCAGAAACCCAACCTCAGCATCTTCACTCACCTCCCAATAACACAACCTGCAGAAACCCATCCTCATCATCGCCACTCACCACACAATAACACAACCTGCAGGAACACAACCTCAGCATCTTCACTCACCTCCCAATAACACAAACTGCAGAAACCCATCCTCAGCATCTTCACTCACCTTCCAATAACACAACCTGCAGAAACCCATCCTCAGCATCTCCACGAACCGCCCACTAACACAACCTGCAGAAACCCATCCTCAGTAACTTCACTCACCTTCCAATAACACAACCTGCAGAAACCTATCCTCAGCAACTTCACTCACCTTCCAATAGCACAACCTGCAGAAACTCATCCTCAGCAACTTCACTCACCTTCAAATAACACAACCTGCAGAAACCCATCCTCAGCATCTCCACTCACCTCCCAATAACACCACCTGCAGAAACCAAACCTCAGCATCTCCACTCACCTCTCAATAACACAACCTGCAGAAACCCATCCTCAGCATCTTCACTCTCCTTCCAATAACACAACCTGCAGAAACCCATCCTCAGCATCTCCACTCACCTCCCAATAACACAACCTGCAGAAACCCATCCTCAGCATCTTCACTCTCCTTCCAATAACACAACCTGCAAAAATCCATCCTCAGCATCTTCACTAACCTCCCAATAACAGAACCTGCAGAAACCCATCCTCAGAATCTTCACTCACGGCCCTTGACATAACTTGCAGAAACCCATCCTCAGCATCTCCACTCACCTCCCAATAACACAAACTGCAGAAACCCATCCTCAGCATCTCCACTCACCTTCCAATAACCCAACCTGCAGAAACCCATCCTCAGCATCTTCACTCAGCTCCCAATAACACAACCTGCAGAAATCCATCCTCAGCATCTCTACTCACCTCCCAATAACACAACCTGCAGAAACCCATCCTCAGGATCGCCACTCATCTATCAATACAACCTGCAGAAACCCAACCTCAGCATCTTCACTCACCTGCCAATCACACAACCTGCAGAAACCCATCCTCGGCATCGCCACTCACCTCACAATAACACAACCTGAAGAAACCCAACCTCAGCATCTTCACTCACCTCCCAATAACACAAACTGCAGAAACCCATCCTCAGCATCTACACTCACCTCCCAATAACACAACCAGCAGAAACACATACTCAGGATCGCCACTCACCTCCCAATACAACCTGCAGAAACCCAACCTCAGCATCTTCACTCACCTCCCAATAACACAACCTGCAGAAACCCATCCTCAGCATCTTCACTCACCTTCCAATAACACAACCTGCAGAAACCCATCCTCAGCATCTCCACGAACCGCCCACTAACACAACCTGCAGAAACCTATCCTCAGCAACTTCACTCACCTCCCAATAACACAACCTGCATAAACCCATCCTCTGCATCATCACTCACCTCCCAATAACACAACCTGCAAAAACACATCCTCAGCAACTTCACTCACCTCCCAATAACACAACCTGCAGAAATCCATCCTCAGGATCGCCACTCACCTCCCAATAACACAATCTGCAGAAACCCATCCTTAGCATCTTCACTCTCCTTCCAATAACACAACCTGCAGAAACCCATCCTCAGCATCATCACTCACCTCCCTATAACACAACCTGCAAAAACACATCCTCAGCAACTTCACTCACCTCCCAATAACACAACCTGCAGAAACCCATCCTCAGCATCTTCACTCACCTCCCAATAACACAACCTGCAGAAACCCATCCTCAGCATCTTCACTCACCTCCCAGTAACATAACCTGCAGAAACCCATCCTCAGCATCTTCACAAACCTTCCAATAACACAACCTGCAGAAACCCATCCTCAGCCTCTCCACTCAGCTCCCAATAACACAGCCTGCAGAAACCCATCCTCAGCATCTCCACTCACCTTCCAATAACACAACCTGCAGAAACCCATCCTCAGCATCTTCACTCACATCCCAATAACACAACCTGCAGAAACCCATCCTCAGCATCTCCACTAATCTCCCAATAACACAACCTGCAGAAACCCATCCTTAGCATCTCCACTCACCTTCCAATAACACAACCTGCAGAAACCCATCCTCAGCCTCTCCACTCACCTTCCAATAACACAACCTGCAGAAACCCATCCTCAGCATCTTCACTCACATCCCAGTAACATAACCTGCAGAAACCCATCCTCAGCATCTCCACTAATCTCCCAATAACACAACCTGCAGAAATCCATCCTTAGCATCTCCACTCACCTCCCAATAACACAACCTGCAGAATCCCATCCTCAGCATCTCTACTCACCTTCCAATAACCCAACCTGCAGAAACCCATCGTCAGCATCTTCACTCAGCTCCCAATAACACAATCTGCAGAAACCCATCCTCGGCATCGCCACTCACCTCCCAATAACACAAACTGCAGAAACCCATCCTCAGCATCGCCACTCACCTCACAATAACACAACCTGAAGAAACCCAACCTCAGCATCTTCACTCACCTCCCAATAACACAAACTGCAGAAACCCATCCTCAGCATCTACACTCACCTCCCAATAACACAAACAGCAGAAATACATCCTCAGGATCGCCACTCACCTCCCAATACAACCTGCAGAAACCCAACCTCAGCATCTTCACTCACCTCCCAATAACACAACCTGCAGAAACCCATCCTCAGCATCGCCACTCACCTCCCAATAACACCACCTGCAGAAACCAAACCTCAGCATCTCCACTCACCTCCCAATAACACAACCTGCAGAAACCCATCCTCAGCATCTTCACTCTCCTTCCAATAACACAACCTGCAGAAACCCATCCTCAGCATCTCCACTCACCTCCCAATAACACAACCTGCAGAAACTAAACTTCAGCATCTCCACTCACCTCCCAATAACACAACCTGCAAAAACCCATCCTCAGCATCTTCACTCACCTCCCAATAGCACAACCTGCAGAAACCCATCCTCAGCATCTTCACTCTCCTTCCAATAACACAACCTGCAGAAATCCATCCTCAGCATCTTCACTAACCTCCCAATAACAGAACCTGCAGAAACCCATCCTCAGAATCTTCACTCACGGCCCTTGACATAACTTGCAGAAACCCATCCTCAGCATCTCCACTCACCTCCCAATAACACAAACTGCAGAAACCCATCCTCAGCATCTCCACTCACCTTCCAATAACCCAACCTGCAGAAACCCATCCTCAGCATCTTCACTCAGCTCCCAATAACACAACCTGCAGAAATCCATCCTCAGCATCTCTACTCACCTCCCAATAACACAACCTGCAGAAACCCATCCTCAGGATCGCCACTCATCTATCAATACAACCTGCAGAAACCCAACCTCAGCATCTTCACTCACCTGCCAATCACACAACCTGCAGAAACCCATCCTCGGCATCGCCACTCACCTCACAATAACACAACCTGAAGAAACCCAACCTCAGCATCTTCACTCACCTCCCAATAACACAAACTGCAGAAACCCATCCTCAGCATCTACACTAACCTCCCAATAACACAACCAGCAGAAACACATACTCAGGATCGCCACTCACCTCCCAATACAACCTGCAGAAACCCAACCTCAGCATCTTCACTCACCTCCCAATAACACAACCTGCAGAAACCCATCCTCAGCATCTTCACTCACCTTCCAATAACACAACCTGCAGAAACCCATCCTCAGCATCTCCACGAACCGCCCACTAACACAACCTGCAGAAACCTATCCTCAGCAACTTCACTCACCTCCCAATAACACAACCTGCATAAACCCATCCTCTGCATCATCACTCACCTCCCAATAACACAACCTGCAAAAACACATCCTCAGCAACTTCACTCACCTCCCAATAACACAACCTGCAGAAACCCATCCTCAGGATCGCCACTCACCTCCCAATAACACAATCTGCAGAAACCCATCCTTAGCATCTTCACTCTCCTTCCAATAACACAACCTGCAGAAACCCATCCTCAGCATCATCACTCACCTCCCTATAACACAACCTGCAAAAACACATCCTCAGCAACTTCACTCACCTCCCAATAACACAACCTGCAGAAACCCATCCTCAGCATCTTCACTCACCTCCCAATAACACAACCTGCAGAAACCCATCCTCAGCATCTTCACTCACCTCCCAGTAACATAACCTGCAGAAACCCATCCTCAGCATCTTCACAAACCTTCCAATAACACAACCTGCAGAAACCCATCCTCAGCCTCTCCACTCAGCTCCCAATAACACAGCCTGCAGAAACCCATCCTCAGCATCTCCACTCACCTTCCAATAACACAACCTGCAGAAACCCATCCTCAGCATCTTCACTCACATCCCAATAACACAACCTGCAGAAACCCATCCTCAGCATCTCCACTAATCTCCCAATAACACAACCTGCAGAAACCCATCCTTAGCATCTCCACTCACCTTCCAATAACACAACCTGCAGAAACCCATCCTCAGCCTCTCCACTCACCTTCCAATAACACAACCTGCAGAAACCCATCCTCAGCATCTTCACTCACATCCCAGTAAAATAACCTGCAGAAACCCATCCTCAGCATCTCCACTCATCTCCCAATAACACAACCTGCAGAAATCCATCCTTAGCATCTCCACTCACCTCCCAATAACACAACCTGCAGAATCCCATCCTCAGCATCTCTACTCACCTTCCAATAACCCAACCTGCAGAAACCCATCGTCAGCATCTTCACTCAGCTCCCAATAACACAATCTGCAGAAACCCATCCTCGGCATCGCCACTCACCTCCCAATAACACAAACTGCAGAAACCCATCCTCAGCATCGCCACTCACCTCACAATAACACAACCTGAAGAAACCCAACCTCAGCATCTTCACTCACCTCCCAATAACACAAACTGCAGAAACCCATCCTCAGCATCTACACTCACCTCCCAATAACACAAACAGCAGAAATACATCCTCAGGATCGCCACTCACCTCCCAATACAACCTGCAGAAACCCAACCTCAGCATCTTCACTCACCTCCCAATAACACAACCTGCAGAAACCCATCCTCAGCATCGCCACTCACCTCCCAATAACACCACCTGCAGAAACCAAACCTCAGCATCTCCACTCACCTCCCAATAACACAACCTGCAGAAACCCATCCTCAGCATCTTCACTCTCCTTCCAATAACACAACCTGCAGAAACCCATCCTCAGGATCGCCACTCACCTCCCAATAACACAATCTGCAGAAACCCATCCTTAGCATCTTCACTCTCCTTCCAATAACACAACCTGCAGAAACCCATCCTCAGCATCATCACTCACCTCCCTATAACACAACCTGCAAAAACACATCCTCAGCAACTTCACTCACCTCCCAATAACACAACCTGCAGAAACCCATCCTCAGCATCTTCACTCACCTCCCAATAACACAACCTGCAGAAACCCATCCTCAGCATCTTCACTCACCTCCCAGTAACATAACCTGCAGAAACCCATCCTCAGCATCTTCACAAACCTTCCAATAACACAACCTGCAGAAACCCATCCTCAGCCTCTCCACTCAGCTCCCAATAACACAGCCTGCAGAAACCCATCCTCAGCATCTCCACTCACCTTCCAATAACACAACCTGCAGAAACCCATCCTCAGCATCTTCACTCACATCCCAATAACACAACCTGCAGAAACCCATCCTCAGCATCTCCACTAATCTCCCAATAACACAACCTGCAGAAACCCATCCTTAGCATCTCCACTCACCTTCCAATAACACAACCTGCAGAAACCCATCCTCAGCCTCTCCACTCACCTTCCAATAACACAACCTGCAGAAACCCATCCTCAGCATCTTCACTCACATCCCAGTAAAATAACCTGCAGAAACCCATCCTCAGCATCTCCACTCATCTCCCAATAACACAACCTGCAGAAATCCATCCTTAGCATCTCCACTCACCTCCCAATAACACAACCTGCAGAATCCCATCCTCAGCATCTCTACTCACCTTCCAATAACCCAACCTGCAGAAACCCATCGTCAGCATCTTCACTCAGCTCCCAATAACACAATCTGCAGAAACCCATCCTCGGCATCGCCACTCACCTCCCAATAACACAAACTGCAGAAACCCATCCTCAGCATCGCCACTCACCTCACAATAACACAACCTGAAGAAACCCAACCTCAGCATCTTCACTCACCTCCCAATAACACAAACTGCAGAAACCCATCCTCAGCATCTACACTCACCTCCCAATAACACAAACAGCAGAAATACATCCTCAGGATCGCCACTCACCTCCCAATACAACCTGCAGAAACCCAACCTCAGCATCTTCACTCACCTCCCAATAACACAACCTGCAGAAACCCATCCTCAGCATCGCCACTCACCTCCCAATAACACCACCTGCAGAAACCAAACCTCAGCATCTCCACTCACCTCCCAATAACACAACCTGCAGAAACCCATCCTCAGCATCTTCACTCTCCTTCCAATAACACAACCTGCAGAAACCCATCCTCAGCATCTCCACTCACCTCCCAATAACACAACCTGCAGAAACTAAACCTCAGCATCTCCACTCACCTCCCAATAACACAACCTGCAAAAACCCATCCTCAGCATCTTCACTCACCTCCCAATAGCACAACCTGCAGAAACCCATCCTCAGCATCTTCACTCTCCTTCCAATAACACAACCTGCAGAAATCCATCCTCAGCATCTTCACTAACCTCCCAATAACAGAACCTGCAGAAACCCATCCTCAGAATCTTCACTCACGGCCCTTGACATAACCTGCAGAAACCCATCCTCAGCATCTCCACTCACCTCCCAATAACACAAACTGCAGAAACCCATCCTCAGCATCTCCACTCACCTTCCAATAACCCAACCTGCAGAAACCCATCCTCAGCATTTTCCCTCAGCTCCCAATAACACAACCTGCAGAAATCCATCCTCAGCATCTCTACTCACCTCCCAATAACACAACCTGCAGAAACCCAACCTCAGCATCTTCACTCACCTGCCAATCACACAACCTGCAGAAACCCATCCTCGGCATCGCCACTCACCTCACAATAACACAACCTGAAGAAACCCAACCTCAGCATCTTCACTCACCTCCCAATAACACAAACTGCAGAAACCCATCCTCAGCATCTACACTCACCTCCCAATAACACAACCAGCAGAAACACATACTCAGGATCGCCACTCACCTTCCAATACAACCTGCAGAAACCCAACCTCAGCATCTTCACTCACCTCCCAATAACACAACCTGCAGAAACCCATCCTCAGCATCGCCACTCACCTCCCAATAACACAACCTGCAGAAACCCATCCTCAGCATCGCCACTCACCTCCCAATAACACAAACTGCAGAAACCCATCCTCAGCATCTCCACGAACCGCCCACTAACACAACCTGCAGAAACCCATCCTCAGCAACTTCACTCACCTTCCAATAACACAACTTGCAGAAACCTATCCTCAGCAACTTCACTCACCTCCCAATAACACAACCTGCATAAACCCATCCTCAGCATCATCACTCACCTCCCAATAACACAACCTGCAAAAACACATCCTCAGCAACTTCACTCACCTCCCAATAACACAACCTGCAGAAACCCATCCTCAGGATCGCCACTCACCTCCCAATAACACAACCTGCAGAAACCCATCCTCAGCATCTCCACTCACCTTCCAATAACACAATCTGCAGAAACCCATCCTTAGCATCTTCACTCTCCTTCCAATAACACAACCTGCAGAAACCCATCCTCAGCATCATCACTCACCTCCCTATAACACAACCTGCAAAAACACATCCTCAGCAACTTCACTCACCTCCCAATAACACAACCTGCAGAAACCCATCCTCAGCATCTTCTCTCACCTCCCAATAACACAACCTGCAGAAACCCATCCTCAGCATCTTCACTCACCTCCCAGTAACATAACCTGCAGAAACCCATCCTCAGCATCTTCACAAACCTTCCAATAACACAACCTGCAGAAACCCATCCTCAGCCTCTCCACTCACCTTCCAATAACAAAACCTGCAGAAATCCATCCTCAGCATCTTCACTCACATCCCAGTAACATAACCTGCAGAAACCCATCCTCAGCATCTCCACTAATCTCCCAATAACACAACCTGCAGAAACCCATCCTTAGCATCTCCACTCACCTCCCAATAACACAACCTGCAGAATCCCATCCTCAGCATCTCTACTCACCTTCCAATAACCCAACCTGCAGAAACCCATCCTCAGCATCTTCACTCACCTTCCAATAACCCAACCTGCAGAAACCCATCGTTAGCATCTTCACTCACCTCCCAATAACACAACCTGCAGAAACCCATCCTCAGGATCGCCACTCATCTCCCAATACAACCTGCAGAAACCCAACCTCAGCATCTTCACTCACCTCCCAATAACACAATCTGCAGAAACCCATCCTCGGCATCGCCACTCACCTCCCAATAATACAACCTGCAGAAACCCATCCTCAGCATCGCCACTCACCTCACAATAACACAACCTGAAGAAACCCAACCTCAGCATCTTCACTCACCTCCCAATAACACAAACTGCAGAAACCCATCCTCAGCATCTACACTCACCTCCCAATAACACAAACAGCAGAAACACATCCTCAGGATCGCCACTCACCTCCCAATACAACCTGCAGAAACCCAACCTCAGCATCTTCACTCACCTCCCAATAACACAACCTGCAGAAACCCATCCTCAGCATCGCCACTCACCTCACAATAACACAACCTGCAGAAACCCAACCTCAGCATCTTCACTCACCTCCCAATAACACAAACTGCAGAAACCCATCCTCAGCATCTTCACTCACCTTCCAATAACACAACCTGCAGAAACCCATCCTCAGCATCTCCACGAACCTTCCACTAACACAACCTGCAGAAACCCATCCTCAGCAACTTCACTCACCTTCCAATAACACAACCTGCAGAAACCTATCCTCAGCAACTTCACTCACCTCCCAATAACACAACCTGCAGAAACCCATGCTCAGCATCTCCACTCACCTCCCAATAACACAACCTGCAGAAACCCATCCTCAGCATCTCCACTCTCCTCCCAATAACACAATCTGCAGAAACCCATCCTCAGCATCTCCGCTCACCTCGCAACAACACAACCTGCAGAAACCCATCCTCAGCATCTCTCCTCACCTCCCAATAACACCACCTGCAGAATCCCATCCTCAGCGTCTCCAATCACCTCCCAATCACACACCCTGCAGAAACCCATCCTCAGCACCTCCACTCACCTCCCAATAACACAACCTGCAGAAACCCATCCCCAGCATCTCCGCTCACCTCCCAATAACTGAACCTGCAGAAACCCATCCTCAGCATCTTCACTCACCTCCCAATAACACAACCTGCAGAAACTCATCCTCAGCATCTTCACTCACCTCCCAATAACACAACCTGCAGAAATCCATCCTCAGCATCTTCACTCACCTCCCAATAACACAACCTGCAGAATCCCATCCGCAGCATCTTCACTGACCTCCCAATAACAGAACCTGCAGAACCCGATCCTCAGCATCTTCACTAACCTTCCAATAACACAACCTGCAGAAACCCACCCTCAGCATCATCACTCACCTCCCTATAACACAACCTGCAAAAACACATCCTCAGCAACTTCACTCACCTCCCAATAACACAACCTGCAGAAACCCATCCTCAGCATCTTCTCTCACCTCCCAATAACACAACCTGCAGAAACCCATCCTCAGCATCTTCACTCACCTCCCAGTAACATAACCTGCAGAAACCCATCCTCAGCATCTTCACAAACCTTCCAATAACACAACCTGCAGAAACCCATCCTCAGCCTCTCCACTCACCTTCCAATAACACAACCTGCAGAAATCCATCCTCAGCATCTTCACTCACATCCCAGTAACATAACCTGCAGAAACCCATCCTCAGCATCTCCACTAATCTCCCAATAACACAACCTGCAGAAACCCATCCTTAGCATCTCCACTCACCTCCCAATAACACAACCTGCAGAATCCCATCCTCAGCATCTCTACTCACCTTCCAATAACCCAACCTGCAGAAACCCATCCTCAGCATCTTCACTCACCTTCCAATAACCCAACCTGCAGAAACCCATCGTTAGCATCTTCACTCACCTCCCAATAACACAACCTGCAGAAACCCATCCTCAGGATCGCCACTCATCTCCCAATACAACCTGCAGAAACCCAACCTCAGCATCTTCACTCACCTCCCAATAACACAATCTGCAGAAACCCATCCTCGGCATCGCCACTCACCTCCCAATAATACAACCTGCAGAAACCCATCCTCAGCATCGCCACTCACCTCACAATAACACAACCTGAAGAAACCCAACCTCAGCATCTTCACTCACCTCCCAATAACAAAAACTGCAGAAACCCATCCTCAGCATCTACACTCACCTCCCAATAACACAAACAGCAGAAACACATCCTCAGGATCGCCACTCACCTCCCAATACAACCTGCAGAAACCCAACCTCAGCATCTTCACTCACCTCCCAATAACACAACCTGCAGAAACCCATCCTCAGCATCGCCACTCACCTCACAATAACACAACCTGCAGAAACCCAACCTCAGCATCTTCACTCACCTCCCAATAACACAAACTGCAGAAACCCATCCTCAGCATCTTCACTCACCTTCCAATAACACAACCTGCAGAAACCCATCCTCAGCATCTCCACGAACCTTCCACTAACACAACCTGCAGAAACCCATCCTCAGCAACTTCACTCACCTTCCAATAACACAACCTGCAGAAACCTATCCTCAGCAACTTCACTCACCTCCCAATAACACAACCTGCAGAAACCCATGCTCAGCATCTCCACTCACCTCCCAATAACACAACCTGCAGAAACCCATCCTCAGCATCTCCACTCTCCTCCCAATAACACAATCTGCAGAAACCCATCCTCAGCATCTCCGCTCACCTCGCAACAACACAACCTGCAGAAACCCATCCTCAGCATCTCTCCTCACCTCCCAATAACACCACCTGCAGAATCCCATCCTCAGCGTCTCCAATCACCTCCCAATCACACACCCTGCAGAAACCCATCCTCAGCATCTCCACTCACCTCCCAATAACACAACCTGCAGAAACCCATCCCCAGCATCTCCGCTCACCTCCCAATAACTGAACCTGCAGAAACCCATCCTCAGCATCTTCACTCACCTCCCAATAACACAACCTGCAGAAACTCATCCTCAGCATCTTCACTCACCTCCCAATAACACAACCTGCAGAAATCCATCCTCAGCATCTTCACTCACCTCCCAATAACACAACCTGCAGAATCCCATCCGCAGCATCTTCACTGACCTCCCAATAACACAACCTGCAGAAACCCATCCTCAGCGTCTCCACTCACCACCCAATAACTCAACCTGCAGAATCCCATCCTCAGCATCTTCACTAACCTTCCAATAACACAACATGCAGAAACTCATCCTCAGCCTCTTCACTCACCTCCCAATAACACAACCTGCAGAAACCCATCCTCAGCATCTACACTCACCTCCCAATAACACAACCTGCAAAAACCCATCCTCAGCATCTCCACTCACGGCCCAGTGACATAACCTGCAGAAACCCATCCTCAGCATCTCCACTCACCTCCCAATAATACAACCTGCAGAAACCCATCCTCAGCATCGCCACTCACCTCACAATAGCACAACCTGAAGAAACCCAACCTCAGCATCTTCACTCACCTCCCAATAACACAAACTGCAGAAACCCATCCTCAGCATCTACACTCACCTCCCAATAACACAAACAGCAGAAACACATCCTCAGGATCGCCACTCACCTCCCAATAACACAAACTGCAGAAACCCATCCTCAGCATCTTCACTCACCTCCCAATACAACCTGCAGATACCCAACCTCAGCATCTTCACTCACCTCCCAATAACACAACCTGCAGAAACCCATCCTCAGCATCGCCACTCACCTCCCAACAACACAACCTGCAGAAACCCATCCTCAGCATCTCTCCTCACCTCCCAATAACACCACCTGCAGAATCCCATCCTCAGCGTCTCCAATCACCTCCCAATCACACACCCTGCAGAAACCCATCCTCAGCATCTCCACTCACCTCCCAATAACACAACCTGCAGAAACCCATCCCCAGCATCTCCGCTAACCTCCCAATAACACAACCTGCAGAAACCCATCCTCAGCATCTTCACTCACCTCCCAATAACACAACCTGCAGAAACTCATCCTCAGCATCTTCACTCACCTCCCAATAACACAACCTGCAGAAATCCATCATCAGCATCTTCACTCACCTCCCAATAACACAACCTGCAGAATCCCATCCGCAGCATCTTCACTGACCTCCCAATAACAGAACCTGCAGAACCCGATCCTCAGCATCTGCACTAACCTTCCAATAACACAACCTGCAGAAACCCACCCTCAGCCTCTTCACACACCTCCCAATCACACACCCTTCAGAAACCAATCCTCAGCATCTCCGCTCACCTCCCAATAACACAACCTGCAGAAACCCATCCTCAGCGTCTCCACTCACCACCCAATAACTCAACCTGCAGAATCCCATCCTCAGCATCTTCACTAACCTTCCAATAACACAACCTGCAGAAACCCATCCTCAGCCTCTTCACTCACCTCCCAATAACACAACCTGCAGAAACCCATCCTCAGCATCTCCACTCACCTCCCAATACAACCTGCAGAAACCCAACCTCAGCATCTTCACTCACCTCCCAATAACACAACCTGCAGAAACCCATCCTCATCATCGCCACTCACCTCACAATAACACAACCTGCAGGAACACAACCTCAGCATCTTCACTCACCTCCCAATAACACAAACTGCAGAAACCCATCCTCAGCATCTTCACTCACCTTCCAATAACACAACCTGCAGAAACCCATCCTCAGCATCTCCACGAACCGCCCACTAACACAACCTGCAGAAACCCATCCTCAGCAACTTCACTCACCTTCCAATAACACAACCTGCAGAAACCTATCCTCAGCAACTTCACTCACCTCCCAATAACACAACCTGCATAAACCCATCCTCAGCATCATCACTCACCTCCCAATAACACAACCTGCAAAAACACATCCTCAGCAACTTCACTCACCTCCCAATAACACAACCTGCAGAAACCCATCCTCAGGATCGCCACTCACCTCCCAATAACACAATCTGCAGAAACACATCCTTAGCATCTTCACTCTCCTTCCAATAACACAACCTGCAGAAACCCATCCTCAGCATCATCACTCACCTCCCTATAACACAACCTGCAAAAACACATCCTCAGCAACTTCACTCACCTCCCAATAACACAACCTGCAGAAACCCATCCTCAGCATCTTCACTCACCTCCCAATAACACAACCTGCTGAAACCCATCCTCAGCATCTTCACTCACCTCCCAGTAACATAACCTGCAGAAACCCATCCTCAGCATCTTCACAAACCTTCCAATAACACAACCTGCAGAAACACATCCTCAGCCTCTCCACTCAGCTCCCAATAACACAGCCTGCAGAAACCCATCCTCAGCATCTCCACTCACCTTCCAATAACACAACCTGCAGAAACCCATCCTCAGCCTCTCCACTCAGCTCCCAATAACACAACCTGCAGAAACCCATCCTCAGCATCTCCACTAATCTCCCAATAACACAACCTGCAGAAACCCATCCTTAGCATCTCCACTCACCTTCCAATAACACAACCTGCAGAAACCCATCCTCAGCCTCTCCACTCACCTTCCAATAACACAACCTGCAGAAACCCATCCTCAGCATCTTCACTCACATCCCAGTAACATAACCTGCAGAAACCCATCCTCAGCATCTCCACTTATCTCCCAATAACACAACCTGCAGAAACCCATCCTTAGCATCTCCACTCACCTCCCAAAAACACAACCTGCAGAATCCCATCCTCAGCATCTCTACTCACCTTCCAATAACCCAACCTGCAGAAACCCATCGTCAGCATCTTCACTCAGCTCCCAATAACACAATCTGCAGAAACCCATCCTCGGCATCGCCACTCACCTCCCAATAATACAACCTGAAGAAACCCAACCTCAGCATCTTCACTCACCTCCCAATAACACAAACTGCAGAAACCCATCCTCAGCATCGCCACTCACCTCACAATAACACAACGTGAAGAAACCCAACCTCAGCATCTTCACTCACCTCCCAATAACACAAACTGCAGAAACCCATCCTCAGCATCTACACTCACCTCCCAATAACACAAACAGCAGAAACACATCCTCAGGATCGCCACTCACCTCCCAATACAACCTGCAGAAACCCAACCTCAGCATCTTCACTCACCTCCCAATAACACAACCTGCAGAAACCCATCCTCAGCATCGCCACTCACCTCCCAATAACACCACCTGCAGAAACCAAACCTCAGCATCTCCACTCACCCCCCAATAACACAACCTGCAGAAACCCATCCTCAGCATCTTCACTCTCCTTCCAATAACACAACCTGCAGAAACCCATCCTCAGCATCTCCACTCACCTCCCAATAACACAACCTGCAGAAACTAAACCTCAGCATCTCCACTCACCTCCCAATAACACAACCTGCAAAAACCCATCCTCAGCATCTTCACTCACCTCCCAATAGCACAACCTGCAGAAACCCATCCTCAGCATCTTCACTCTCCTTCCAATAACACAACCTGCAGAAATCCATCCTCAGCATCTTCACTAACCTCCCAATAACAGAACCTGCAGAAACCCACCCTCAGAATCTTCACTCACGGCCCTTGACATAACCTGCAGAAACCCATCCTCAGCATCTCCACTCACCTCCCAATAACACAAACTGCAGAAACCCATCCTCAGCATCTCCACTCACCTTCCAATAACCCAACCTGCAGAAACCCATCCTCAGCATTTTCCCTCAGCTCCCAATAACACAACCTGCAGAAATCCATCCTCAGCATCTCTACTCACCTCCCAATAACACAACCTGCAGAAACCCAACCTCAGCATCTTCACTCACCTGCCAACCACACAACCTGCAGAAACCCATCCTCGGCATCGCCACTCACCTCACAATAACACAACCTGAAGAAACCCAACCTCAGCATCTTCACTCACCTCCCAATAACACAAACTGCAGAAACCCATCCTCAGCATCTACACTCACCTCCCAATAACACAACCAGCAGAAACACATACTCAGGATCGCCACTCACCTCCCAATACAACCTGCAGAAACCCAACCTCAGCATCTTCACTCACCTCCCAATAACACAACCTGCAGAAACCCATCCTCAGCATCGCCACTCACCTCCCAATAACACAACCTGCAGAAACCCATCCTCAGCATCGCCACTCACCTCCCAATAATACAAACTGCAGAAACCCATCCTCAGCATCTCCACGAACCGCCCACTAACACAACCTGCAGAAACCCATCCTCAGCAACTTCACTCACCTTCCAATAACACAACCTGCAGAAACCTATCCTCAGCAACTTCCCTCACCTCCCAATAACACAACCTGCATAAACCCATCCTCAGCATCATCACTCACCTCCCAATAACACAACCTGCAAAAACACATCCTCAGCAACTTCACTCACCTCCCAATAACACAACCTGCAGAAACCCATCCTCAGGATCGCCACTCACCTCCCAATAACACAACATGCAGAAACCCATCCTCAGCATCTCCACTCACCTTCCAATAACACAATCTGCAGAAACCCATCCTTAGCATCTTCACTCTCCTTCCAATAACACAACCTGCAGAAACCCATCCTCAGCATCATCACTCACCTCCCTATAACACAACCTGCAAAAACACATCCTCAGCAACTTCACTCACCTCCCAATAACACAACCTGCAGAAACCCATCCTCAGCATCTTCTCTCACCTCCCAGTAACATAACCTGCAGAAACCCATCCTCAGCATCTCCACTAATCTCCCAATAACACAACCTGCAGAAACCCATCCTTAGCATCTCCACTCACCTCCCAATAACACAACCTGCAGAATCCCATCCTCAGCATCTCTACTCACCTTCCAATAACCCAACCTGCAGAAACCCATCCTCAGCATCTTCACTCACCTTCCAATAACCCAACCTGCAGAAACCCATCGTTAGCATCTTCACTCAGCTCCCAATAACACAACCTGCAGAAACCCATCCTCAGGATCGCCACTCATCTCCCAATACAACCTGCAGAAACCCAACCTCAGCATCTTCACTCACCTCCCAATAACACAATCTGCAGAAACCCATCCTCGGCATCGCCACTCACCTCTCAATAACACAACCTGCAGAAACCCATCCTCAGCAACTTCACTCACCTTCCAATAACACAACCTGCAGAAACCTATGCTCAGCAACTTCCCTCACCTCCCAATAACACAACCTGCATAAACCCATCCTCAGCATCATCACTCACCTCCCAATAACACAACCTGCAAAAACACATCCTCAGCAACTTCACTCACCTCCCAATAACACAACCTGCAGAAACCCATCCTCAGGATCGCCACTCACCTCCCAATAACACAACCTGCAGAAACCCATCCTCAGCATCTCCACTCACCTTCCAATAACACAATCTGCAGAAACCCATCCTTAGCATCTTCACTCTCCTTCCAATAACACAACCTGCAGAAACCCATCCTCAGCATCATCACTCACCTCCCTATAACACAACCTGCAAAAACACATCCTCAGCAACTTCACTCACCTCCCAATAACACAACCTGCAGAAACCCATCCTCAGCATATTCTCTCACCTCCCAATAACACAACCTGCAGAAACCCATCCTCAGCATCTTCACTCACCTCCCAGTAACATAACCTGCAGAAACCCATCCTCAGCATCTTCACAAACCTTCCAATAACACAACCTGCAGAAACCCATCCTCAGCCTCTCCACTCACCTTCCAATAACACAACCTGCAGAAATCCATCCTCAGCATCTTCACTCACATCCCAGTAACATAACCTGCAGAAACCCATCCTCAGCATCTCCACTAATCTCCCAATAACACAACCTGCAGAAACCCATCCTTAGCATCTCCACTCACCTCCCAATAACACAACCTGCAGAATCCCATCCTCAGCATCTCTACTCACCTTCCAATAACCCAACCTGCAGAAACCCATCCTCAGCATCTTCACTCACCTTCCAATAACCCAACCTGCAGAAACCCATCGTTAGCATCTTCACTCAGCTCCCAATAACACAACCTGCAGAAACCCATCCTCAGGATCGCCACTCATCTCCCAATACAACCTGCAGAAACCCAACCTCAGCATCTTCACTCACCTCCCAATAACACAATCTGCAGAAACCCATCCTCGGCATCGCCACTCACCTCTCAATAATACAACCTGCAGAAACCCATCCTCAGCATCGCCACTCACCTCACAATAACACAACCTGAAGAAACCCAACCTCAGCATCTTCACTCACCTCCCAATAACACAAACTGCAGAAACCCATCCTCAGCATCTACACTCACCTCCCAATAACACAAACAGCAGAAACACATCCTCAGGATCGCCACTCACCTCCCAATACAACCTGCAGAAACCCAACCTCAGCATCTTCACTCACCTCCCAATAACACAACCTGCAGAAACCCATCCTCAGCATCGCCACTCACCTCACAATAACACAACCTGCAGAAACCCAACGTCAGCATCTTCACTCACCTCCCAATAACACAAACTGCAGAAACCCATCCTCAGCATCTTCACTCACCTTCCAATAACAAAACCTGCAGAAACCCATCCTCAGCATCTCCACGAACCTTCCACTAACACAACCTGCAGAAACCCATCCTCAGCAACTTCACTCACCTTCCAATAACACAACCTGCAGAAACCTATCCTCAGCAACTTCACTCACCTCCCAATAACACAACCTGCAGAAACCCATGCTCAGCATCTCCACTCACCTCCCAATAACACAACCTGCAGAAACCCATCCTCAGCATCTCCACTCTCCTCCCAATAACACAATCTGCAGAAACCCATCCTCAGCATCTCCGCTCACCTCGCAACAACACAACCTGCAGAAACCCATCCTCAGCATCTCTCCTCACCTCCCAATAACACCACCTGCAGAATCCCATCCTCAGCGTCTCCAATCACCTCCCAATCACACACCCTGCAGAAACCCATCCTCAGCATCTCCACTCACCTCCCAATAACACAACCTGCAGAAACCCATCCCCAGCATCTCCGCTCACCTCCCAATAACTCAACCTGCAGAAACCCATCCTCAGCATCTTCACTCACCTCCCAATAACACAACCTGCAGAAACTCATCCTCAGCATCTTCACTCACCTCCCAATAACACAACCTGCAGAAATCCATCCTCAGCATCTTCACTCACCTCCCAATAACACAACCTGCAGAATCCCATCCGCAGCATCTTCACTGACCTCCCAATAACAGAACCTGCGGAACCCGATCCTCAGCATCTTCACTAACCTTCCAATAACACAACCTGCAGAAACCCAACCTCAGCCTCTTCACACACCTCCCAATCACACACACTTCAGAAACCAATCCTCAGCATCTCCGCTCACCTCCCAATAACACAACCTGCAGAAACCCATCCTCAGCGTCTCCACTCACCACCCAATAACTCAACCTGCAGAATCCCATCCTCAGCATCTTCACTAACCTTCCAATAACACAACATGCAGAAACTCATCCTCAGCCTCTTCACTCACCTCCCAATAACACAACCTGCAGAAACCCATCCTCAGCATCTACACTCACGGCCCAGTGACATAACCTGCAGAAACCCATCCTCAGCATCTCCACTCACCTCCCAATAACACAAACTGCAGAAACACATCCTCAGCATCTCCACTCACCTTCCAATAACACAACCTGCTGAAACACATACTCAGCATCTTGACTCAGCTCCCAATAACACAACCTGCAGAAACCCATCCTCTGCATCTCTACTCACCTCCCAATAACACAACCTGCAGAAACCCATCCTCAGGATCGCCACTCATCTCCCAATACAACCTGCAGAATCCCAACTTCAGCATCTTCACTCACCTACCAATCACACAACCTGCAGAAACCCATCCTCGGCATCGCCACTCACCTCCCAATAATACAACCTGCAGAAACCCATCCTCAGCATCGCCACTCACCTCACAATAGCACAACCTGAAGAAACCCAACCTCAGCATCTTCACTCACCTCCCAATAACACAAACTGCAGAAACCCATCCTCAGCATCTACACTCACCTCCCAATAACACAAACAGCAGAAACATATCCTCAGGATCGCCACTCACCTCCCAATAACACAAACTGCAGAAACCCATCCTCAGCATCTTCACTCACCTCCCAATACAACCTGCAGATACCCAACCTCAGCATCTTCACTCACCTCCCAATAACACAACCTGAAGAAACCCATCCTCAGCATCGCCACTCACCTCCCAACAACACAACCTGCAGAAACCCATCCTCAGCATCTCTCCTCACCTCCCAATAACACCACCTGCAGAATCCCATCCTCAGCGTCTCCAATCACCTCCCAATCACAGACCCTGCAGAAACCCATCCTCAGCATCTCCACTCACCTCCCAATAACACAACCTGCAGAAACCCATCCCCAGCATCTCCGCTAACCTCCCAATAACACAACCTGCAGAAACCCATCCTCAGCATCTTCACTCACCTCCCAATAACACAACCTGCAGAAACTCATCCTCAGCATCTTCACTCACCTCCCAATAACACAACCTGCAGAAATCCATCCTCAGCATCTTCACTCACCTCCCAATAACACAACCTGCAGAATCCGATCCGCAGCATCTTCACTGACCTCCCAATAACAGAACCTGCAGAACCCGATCCTCAGCATCTTCACTAACCTTCCAATAACACAACCTGCAGAAACCCACCCTCAGCCTCTTCACACACCTCCCAATCACACACCCTTCAGAAACCAATCCTCAGCATCTCCGCTCACCTCCCAATAACACAACCTGCAGAAACCCATCCTCAGCGTCTCCACTCACCACCCAATAACTCAACCTGCAGAATCCCATCCTCAGCATCTTCACTAACCTTCCAATAACACAACCTGCAGAAACCCATCCTCAGCCTCTTCACTCACCTCCCAATAACACAACCTGCAGAAACCCATCCTCAGCATCTACACTCACCTCCCAATAACACAACCTGCAGAAACCCATCCTCAGCATCTCCACTCACGGCCCAGTGACATAACCTGCAGAAACCCATCCTCAGCATCTCCACTCACCTCCCAATAACACAAACTGCAGAAACACATCCTCGGCATCGCCACTCACCTCCCAATAATACAACCTGCAGAAACCCATCCTCAGCATCGCCACTCACCTCACAATAGCACAACCTGAAGAAACCCAACCTCAGCATCTTCACTCACCTCCCAATAACACAAACAGCAGAAACACATCCTCAGGATCGCCACTCACCTCCCAATACAACCTGCAGAAACCCAACCTCAGCATCTTCACTCACCTCCCAATAACACAACCTGCAGAAACCCATCCTCAGCATCGCCACTCAGCTCACAATAACACAACCTGCAGAAACCCAACCTCAGCATCTTCACTCACCTCCCAATAACACAACCTGCAGAAACCCATCCTCAGCATCTCCACGAACCTTCCACTAACACAACCTGCAGAAACCCATCCTCAGCAACTTCACTCACCTTCCAATAACACAACCTGCAGAAACCTATCCTCAGCAACTTCACTCACCTCCCAATAACACAACCTGCAGAAACCCATCCTCAGGATCGCCACTCACCTCCCAATAACACAACCTGCAGAAACCCCTCCTCAGCATCTTCACTCACCTTCCAATAACACAACCTGCAGAAACCCATCCTCAGCATCATCACTCACCTTCCAATAACACATCCTGCAGAAACCCATCCTCAGCATCTTCACTAACCTTCCAATAACACAAACTGCAGAAACCCATCCTCAGCCTCTCCACTCAACTTCCAATAACACAACCTGCAGAAACCCATCCTCAGCATCTTCACTCACCTCCCCGTAACATAACCTGCAGAAACCCATCCTCAGCATCTCCACTAACCTCCCAATAACACAACCTGCAGAAACCCTTCCTTAGCATCTCCACTCACCTCCCAATCACACAACCTGCAGAGACCCATCCTCAGCATCTCCACTCACCTGCCAATAACACAACCTGCAGAAACCTATCCTCAGCATCTCCACTCTCCTCCCAATAAAACAACCTGCAGAAACCCATCATTAGCATCTTCACTAACCTTCCAATTACACAACCTGCAGAAACCCATCCTCAGCATCTTCACTCACCTCCCAATAACACAACCTGCAGAAACCCATCGTCAGAATCTCCACCCACCTACCAACAATACAACCTGCAGAAACCCATCCCCAGCATCTCCGCTCAACTCCAAATATCACAACCTGCAGAAACCCATCCTCAGCATCTTCACTCACCTCCCAATAACACAACCTGCAGAAACTCATCCTCAGCATCTTCACTCACCTCCCAATAACACAACCTGCAGAAACCCATCCTCAGCGTCTCCAATCACCTCCCAATCACACAACCTGCAGAGACCCATCCTCAGCATCTCCACTCACCTGCCAATAACACAACCTGCAGAAACCTATCCTCAGCATCTCCACTCACCTCCCAATAAAACAACCTGCAGAAACCCATCCCCAGCATCTCCGCTCACCTCCCAATATCACAACCTGCAGAAACCCATCCTCAGCATCTCCACTCACCTCCCAATAAAACAACCTGCAGAAACCCATCATTCGCATCTTCACTAACCTTCCAATAACACAACCTGCAGAAACCCATCGTCAGCATCTCCACTCACCTCCCAACAACACAACCTGCAGAAACCCATCCCCAGCATCTCCGCTCACCTCCCAATATCACAACCTGCAGAATCCCATCCTCAGCATCTTCACTCACCTCCCAATAACACAACCTGCAGAAACTCATCCTCAGCATCTTCACTAACCTTCCAATAACACAACCTGCAGAAACCCACCCTCAGCCTCTTCACACACCTCCCAATCACACACCCTTCAGAAACCCATCCTCAGCATCTCCGCTCACCTCCCAATAACACAACCTGCAGAAACCCATCCTCAGCGTCTCCACTCACCACCCAATAACACAACCTGCAGAATCCCATCCTCAGAATCTTCACTAACCTTCCAAAAACACAACATGCAGAAACTCATCCACAGCCTCTTCACTCACCTCCCAATAACACAACCTGGAGAATCCCATCCTCAGCATATTCACTAACCTTCCAATAACACAACCTGCAGAAACCCATCCTCAGCATCTCCACTCACCTTCCAATAACCCAACCTGCAGAAACCCATCCTCAGCATCTTCACTCAGCTCCCAATAACACAACGTGCAGAAACCCATCTTCTGCATCTCTACTCACCTCCCAATAACACAACCTGCAGAAACCCATCCTCAGGATCGCCACTCATCTCCCAATACAACCTGCAGAAACCCAACCTCAGCATCTTCACTCACCTCCCAATCACACAACCTGCAGAAACCCATCCTCGGCATCTTCACTCAGCTCCCAATAACACAACCTGCAGAAACCCATCCTCTGCATCTCTACTTCCCTCCCAATAACACAACCTGCAGAAAGCCATCCTCAGGATCGCCACTCATCTCCCAATACAACCTCCAGAAACCCAACCTCAGCATCTTCACTCACCTCCCAATCACAGAACCTGCAGAAACACATGCTCGGCATCGCCAGTCACCTCCCAACAATACAACCTGCAGAAACCGAACCTCAGCATCGCCACTCACCTCACAATAACACAACTTGCAGAAACCCATCCTCAGGATCGCCACTCATCTCCCAATAACACAACCTGCAGAAACCCATCCTCAGCATCTCCACTCACCTTCCAATAACACAATCTGCAGAAACCCATCCTCAGCATCATCACTCACCTTCCAATAACACAACCTGAGAAACCCATCCTCAGCAACTTCACTCACCTCCCAATAACACAACCTGCAGAAACCCATCCTCAGCATCTTCACTAACCTTCCAATAACACAACCTGCAGAAACCCACCCTCAGCCTCTCCACTCACCTTCCAATAACACAACCTGCAGAAACCCATCCTCAGCATCTTCACTCATCTCCCAGTAACATAACCTGCAGAAACCCATCCTCAGCATCTCCACTAACCTCCCAATAACACTACCTGCAGAAAACCATCCTTAGCATCTCCACTCACCTCCCAATAACACAACCTGCAGAATCCCATTCTCAGCATCTTCACTAACCTTCCAATAACACAACATGCAGAAACTAATCCTCAGCCTCTTCACTCATCTCCCAATAACACAACCTGCAGAAACCCATCCTCAGCATCTACACACACCTCCCAATAACACAACCTGCAGAAACCCATGCTCAGCATCTCCAGTCACCTCCCAATAACACAACCTGCAGAAACCCATCCTCAGCATCTCCACTCACCTCCAAATAACACAACCTGCAGAAACCCATCCTCAGCATCTCCGCTCACCTCCCAACAACACAACCTGCAGAAACCCATCCTCAGCATCTCCGCTCACCACCCAATAACACAACATGCAGAATCCCATCCTCAGCGTCTCCAATCACCTCCCAATCACACACCCTGCAGAAACCCATCGTCAGCATCTCCACTCACCTCCCAACAATACAACCTGCAGAAACCCATCCCCAGCATCTCCGCTCACCTCCCAATATCACAACCTGCAGAAACCCATCCTCAGCATCTCCACTCACCTCCCAATAAAACAACCTGCAGAAACCCATCATTAGCATCTTCACTAACCTTCCAATAACACAACTTGCAGAAACCCATCGTCAGCATCTCCACTCACCTCCCAACAACACAACCTGCAGAAACCCATCCCCAGCATCTCCGCTCACCTCCCAATATCACAACCTGCAGAATCCCATCCTCAGCATCTTCACTCACCTCCCAATAACACAACCTGCAGAAACTCATCCTCAGCATCTTCACTAACCTTCCAATAACACAACCTGCAGAAACCCACCCTCAGCCTCTTCACACACCTCCCAATCACACACCCTTCAGAAACCCATCCTCAGCATCTCCGCTCACCTCCCAATCACACACCCTTCAGAAACCCATCCTCAGCATCTCCGCTCACCTCCCAATAACACAACCTGCAGAAACCCATCCTCAGCGTCTCCACTCACCACCCAATAACACAACCTGCAGAATCCCATCCTCAGAATCTTCACTAACCTTCCAAAAACACAACATGCAGAAACTCATCCACAGCCTCTTCACTCACCTCCCAATAACACAACCTGGAGAATCCCATCCTCAGCATATTCACTAACCTTCCAATAACACAACCTGCAGAAACCCATCCTCAGCATCTCCACTCACCTTCCAATAACCCAACCTGCAGAAACCCATCCTCAGCATCTTCACTCAGCTCCCAATAACACAACGTGCAGAAACCCATCTTCTGCATCTCTACTCACCTCCCAATAACACAACCTGCAGAAACCCATCCTCAGGATCGCCACTCATCTCCCAATACAACCTGCAGAAACCCAACCTCAGCATCTTCACTCACCTCCCAATCACACAACCTGCAGAAACCCATCCTCGGCATCTTCACTCAGCTCCCAATAACACAACCTGCAGAAACCCATCCTCTGCATCTCTACTTCCCTCCCAATAACACAACCTGCAGAAAGCCATCCTCAGGATCGCCACTCATCTCCCAATACAACCTCCAGAAACCCAACCTCAGCATCTTCACTCACCTGCCAATCACAGAACCTGCAGAAACACATGCTCGGCATCGCCAGTCACCTCCCAACAATACAACCTGCAGAAACCCAACCTCAGCATCGCCACTCACCTCACAATAACACAACTTGCAGAAACCCATCCTCAGGATCGCCACTCACCTCCCAATAACACAACCTGCAGAAACCCATCCTCAGCATCTCCACTCACCTTCCAATAACACAATCTGCAGAAACCCATCCTCAGCATCATCACTCACCTTCCAATAACACAACCTGCAGAAACCCATCCTCAGCAACTTCACTCACCTCCCAATAACACAACCTGCAGAAACCCATCCTCAGCATCTTCACTAACCTTCCAATAACACAACCTGCAGAAACCCACCCTCAGCCTCTCCACTCACCTTCCAATAACACAACCTGCAGAAACCCATCCTCAGCATCTTCACTCATCTCCCAGTAACATAACCTGCAGAAACCCATCCTCAGCATCTCCACTAACCTCCCAATAACACTACCTGCAGAAAACCATCCTTAGCATCTCCACTCACCTCCCAATAACACAACCTGCAGAATCCCATCCTCAGCATCTTCACTAACCTTCCAATAACACAACATGCAGAAACTAATCCTCAGCCTCTTCACTCACCTCCCAATAACACAACCTGCAGAAACCCATCCTCAGCATCTACACACACCTCCCAATAACACAACCTGCAGAAACCCATGCTCAGCATCTCCACTCACCTCCCAATAACACAACCTGCAGAAACCCATCCTCAGCATCTCCACTCACCTCCCAATAACACAACCTGCAGAAACCCATCCTCAGCATCTCCGCTCACCTCCCAACAACACAACCTGCAGAAACCCATCCTCAGCATCTCCGCTCACCACCCAATAACACAACATGCAGAATCCCATCCTCAGCGTCTCCAATCACCTCCCAATCACACACCCTGCAGAAACCCATCGTCAGCATCTCCACTCACCTCCCAACAATACAACCTGCAGAAACCCATCCCCAGCATCTCCGCTCACCTCCCAATATCACAACCTGCAGAATCCCATCCTCAGCATCTTCACTCACCTCCCAATAACACAACCTGCAGAAACTCATCCTCAGCATCTTCACTAACCTTCCAATAACACAACCTGCATAAACCCACCCTCAGCCTCTTCACACACCTCCCAATCACACACCCTTCAGAAACCCATCCTCAGCATCTCCGCTCACCTCCCAATAACACAACCTGCAGAAACCCATCCTCAGCGTCTCCACTCACCACCCAATAACACAACCTGCAGAATCCCATCCTCAGAATCTTCACTAACCTTCCAATAACACAACATGCAGAAACTCATCCACAGCCTCTTCACTCACCTCCTAATAACACAACCTGGAGAATCCCATCCTCAGCATATTCACTAACCTTCCAATAACACAACCTGCAGAAACCCATCCTCAGCATCTCCACTCACCTTCCAATAACCCAACCTGCAAAAACCCATCCTCAGCATCTTCACTCAGCTCCCAATAACACAACGTGCAGAAACCCATCTTCTGCATCTCTACTCACCTCCCAATAACACAACCTGCAGAAACCCATCCTCAGGATCGCCACTCATCTCCCAATACAACCTGCAGAAAGCCAACCTCAGCATCTTCACTCACCTCCCAATCACACAACCTGCAGAAACCCATCCTCAGCATCTTCACTCAGCTCCCAATAACACAACCTGCAGAAACCCATGCTCAGCGTCTCCAATCACCTCCCAATCACAGAACCTGCAGAGACCCATCCTCAGCATCTCCACTCACCTTCCAATAACAAAACCTGCAGAAACCTATCCTCAGCATCTCCACTCACCTCCCAATAACACAACGTGCAGAAACACATCCTCAGCATCTTCACTCACCTCCCAATAACACAACCTGCAGAAACCCATCCTCAGCGTCTCCAATCACCTGCCAATCACACAACCTGCAGAGACCCATCCTCAGCATCTCCACTCACCTTCCAATAACACAACCTGCAGAAACCTATCCTCAACATCTCCACTCACCTCCCAATAAAACAACCTGCAGAAACCCATCATTAGCATCTTCACTAACCTTCCAATAACACAACCTGCAGAAACCCATCGTCAGCATCTCCACTCACCTCCCAACAATACAACCTGCAGAAACCCATCCCCAGCATCTCCGCTCACCTCCCAATAACACAACCTGCAGAAACCCATCCTCAGCATCTTCACTCACCCCCCAATAACACAACCTGCAGAAACTCATCCTCAGCATTTTCACTCACCTCCCAATAACACAACCTGCAGAAATCCATCCTCAGCATCTTCACTCACCTCCCAATAACACAACCTGCAGTAACCCATCCTCAGCATCTTCACTGACCTCCCAATAACAGAACCTGCAGAACCCGATCCTCAGCATCTTCACTAACCTTCCAATAACACAACCTGCAGAAACCCACCCTCAGCCTCTTCACACACCTCCCAATCACACACGCTTCAGAAACCAATCCTCAGCATGTCCGCTCACCTCCCAATAACACAACCTGCAGAAACCCATCCTGAGCGTCTCCACTCACCACCCAATAACACAACCTGCAGAATCCCATCCTCAGAATCTTCACTAACCTTCCAATAACACAACCTGCAGAAACTCATCCACAGCCTCTTCACTCACCTCCCAATAACACAACCTGCAGAAACCCATCCTCTGCATCTCTACTCACCTCCCAATAACACAACCTGCAGAAACCCATCCTCAGGATCGCCACTCATCTCCCAATACAACCTGCAGATACCCAACCTCAGCATCTTCACTCACCTACCAATCACACAACCTTCAGAAAAACATCCTCGGCATCGCCACTCACCTCCCAATAATACACCCTGCAGAAACCCATCCTCAGCATCGCCACTCACCTCCCAATAACACATCCTGCAGAAACCCATCCTCAGCATCTTCACTCACCTCCCAATAACACAAACTGCAGAAACCCATTCTCAGCATCTACACTCACCTCCCAATAACACAAACAGCAGAAACACATCCTCAGGATCGCCACTCACCTCCCAATACAACCTGCAGAAACCCAACCTCAGCATCTTCACTCACCTCCCAATAACACAACCTGCAGAAACCCATCCTCAGCATCGCCACTCACGTCACAATAACACAACCTGCAGAAACCCATCCTCAGCATCTTCACTCACCTTCCAATAACACAACCTGCAGAAACCCATCCTCAGCATCTCCACGAACCTTCCACTAACACAACCTGCAGAAACCCATCCTCAGCAACTTCACTCACCTTCCAATAACACAACCTGCAGAAACCTATCCTCAGCAACTTCACTCACCTCCCAATAACACAACCTGCAGAAACCCATCCTCAGGATCGCCACTCACCTCCCAATAACACAACCTGCAGAAACCCATCCTCAGCATCTCCACTCACCTTCCAAAAACACAATCTGCAGAAACCCCTCCTCAGCATCTTCACTCACCTTCCAATAACACAACCTGCAGAAACCCATCCTCAGCATCATCACTCACCTTCCAATAACACAACCTGCAGAAACCCATCCTCAGCAACTTCACTCATCTCCCAATAACACAACCTGCAGAAACCCATCCTCAGCATCTTCACTAACCTTCCAATAACACAAACTGCAGAAACCCATCGTCAGCCTCTCCACTCAACTTCCAATAACACAACCTGCAGAAACCCATCCTCAGCATCTTCACTCACCTCCCCGTAACATAACCTGCAGAAACCCATCCTCAGCATCTCCACTAACCTCCCAATAACACAACCTGCAGAAACCCATCCTTAGCATCTCCACTCACCTCCCAATAACACAACCTGCAGAATCCCATCCTCAGCATCTTCACTAACCTTCCAATAACACAACATGCAGAAACTCATCCTCAGCCTCTTCACTCACCTCCCAATAACACAACCTGCAGAAACCCATCCTCAGCATCTACACTCACCTCCCAATAACACAACCTGCAGAAACCCATCCTCAGCATCTCCACTCACCTGCCAATAACACAACCTGCAGAAACCTATCCTCAGCATCTCCACTCACCTCCCAATAAAACAACCTGCAGAAACCCATCATTAGCATCTTCACTAACCTTCCAATAACAGAACCTGCAGAAATCCATCGTCAGCATCTCCACTCACCTCCCAACAATACAACCTGCAGAAACCCATCCCCAGCATCTCCGCTCACCTCCCAATAACACAACCTGCAGAAACCCATCCTCAGCGTCTCCACTCACCACCCAATAACACAACCTGCAGAATCCCATCCTCAGAATCTTCACTAACCTTCCAATAACACAACATGCAGAAACTTATCCACAGCCTCTTCACTCACCTCCCAATAACACAACCTGGAGAATCCCATCCTCAGCATATTCACTAACCTTCCAATAACACAACCTGCAGAAACCCATCCTCAGCATCTCCACTCACCTTCCAATAACCCAACCTGCAAAAACCCATCCTCAGCATCTTCACTCAGCTCCCAATAACACAACCTGCAGAAACACATGCTCGGCATCGCCACTCACCTCCCAATAACACAACCTGCAGAAACCCATCCTCAGCATCGCCACTCACCTCACAATAACACAACCTGAAGAAACCCATCCTCAGCATCTTCACTCACCTCCCAATAACACAAACTGCAGAAACCCATCATCAGCATCTCCACTCACCTCCCAATAACACAAACAGCAGAAACACATACTCAGGATCGCCACTCACCTCCCAATCCAACCTGCAGAAACCCAACCTCAGCATCTTCACTCACCTCCCAATAACACAACCTGCAGTAACCTATCCTCAGCCGCCACTCACCTTCCAATAACACAACCTGCAGAAACCCATCCTCAGCATCTCCACGAACCTTCCACTAACACAACCTGCAGAAACCCATCCTCAGCAACTTCACTCACCTTCCAATAACACAACCTGCAGATACCTATCCTCAGCAACTTCACTCACCTCCCAATAACACAACCTGCAGAAACCCATCCTCAGGATCGCCACTCACCTCCCAATAACACAACCTGCAGAAACCAATCCTCATTATCTCCACTCACCTTCCAATAACACAATCTCAGAAACCCATCCTCAGCATCATCACTCACCTTCCAATAACACAACCTGCAGAAACCCATCCTCAGCATCTTCACTAACCTTCCAATAACACAACCTGCAGAAACCCACCCTCAGCCTCTCCACTCACCTTCCAATAACATAACCTGCAGAAACCCATCCTCAGCATCTCCACTAACCTCCCAATAACACTACCTGCAGAAAACCATCCTTAGCATCTCCACTCACCTCCCAATAACACAACCTGCAGAATCCCATCCTCAGCATCTTCACTAACCTTCCAATAACACAACATGCAGAAACTAATCCTCAGCCTCTTCACTCACCTCCCAATAACACAACCTGCAGAGACCCATCCTCAGCATCTACACACACCTCCCAATAACACAACCTGCAGAAACCCATCCTCAGCATCTCCACTCACCTCCCAATAACACAACCTGCAGAAACCCATCCTCAGCATCTCCGCTCACCTCCCAACAACACAACCTGCAGAAACCCATCCTCAGCATCTCCGCTCACCACCCAATAACACAACCTGCAGAATCCCATCCTCAGCGTCTCCAATCACCTCCCAATCATACACCCTGCAGAAACCCATCCTCAGCATCTCCACTCACCTCCCAATAAAACAACCTGCAGAAACATCCTCAGCATCTTTACTCACCTCCCAATAACACAACCTGCAGAAACCCATCCTCAGCGTCTCCAATCACCTCCCAATCACAGAACCTGCAGAGACCCATCCTCAGCATCTCCACTCACCTTCCAATAACAAAACCTGCAGAAACATATCCTCAGCATCTCCACTCACCTCCCAATAACACAACGTCCAGAAACACATCCTCAGCATCTTGACTCACCTCCCAATAACACAACCTGCAGAAACCCATCCTCAGCGTCACCAATCACCTGCCAATCACACAACCTGCAGAGACCCATCCTCAGCATCTCCACTCACCTTCCAATAACACAACCTGCAGAAACCTATCCTCAGCATCTCCACTCACCTCCCAATAAAACAACCTCCAGAAACCCATCATTAGCATCTTCACTAACCTTCCAATAACACAACCTGCATAAACCCATCGTCAGCATCTCCACTCACCTCCCAACAATACAACCTGCAGAAACCCATCCCCAGCATCTCCGCTCACCTCCCAATAACACAACCTGCAGAAACCCATCCTCAGCATCTTCACTCACCCCCCAATAACACAACCTGCAGAAACTCATCCTCAGCATCTTCACTCACCTCCCAATAACACAACCTGCAGAAATCCATCCTCAGCATCTTCACTCACCTCCCAATAACGCAATCTGCAGAATCCCATCCTCAGCATCTTCACTGACCTCCCAATAACAGAACCTGCAGAACCCGATCCTCAGCATCTTCACTAACCTTCCAATAACACAACCTGCAGAAACCCACCCTCAGCCTCTTCACACACCTCCCAATCACACACGCTTCAGAAACCAATCCTCAGCATCTCCGCTCACCTCCCAATAACACAACCTGCAGAAACCCATCCTGAGCGTCTCCACTCACCACCCAATAACACAACCTGCAGAATCCCATCCTCAGAATCTTCACTCACCTTCCAATAACACAACCTGCAGAAACCCATCCTCAGCAACTTCACTCACCTCCCAATAACACAACCTGCAGAAACCCATCCTCAGCATCTTCACTAACCTTCCAATAACACAACCTGCAGAAACCCACCCTCAGCCTCTCCACTCACCTTCCAATAACACAACCTGCAGAAACCCATCCTCAGCATCTTCACTCATCTCCCAGTAACATAACCTGCAGAAACCCATCCTCAGCATCTCCACTAACCTCCCAATAACACTACCTGCAGAAAACCATCCTTAGCATCTCCACTCACCTCCCAATAACACAACCTGCAGAATCCCATCCTCAGCATCTTCACTAACCTTCCAATAACACAACATGCAGAAACTAATCCTCAGCCTCTTCACTCACCTCCCAATAACACAACCTGCAGAGACCCATCCTCAGCATCTACACACACCTCCCAATAACACAACCTGCAGAAACCCATCCTCAGCATCTCCACTCACCTCCCAATAACACAACCTGCAGAAACCCATCCTCAGCATCTCCGCTCACCTCCCAACAACACAACCTGCAGAAACCCATCCTCAGCATCTCCGCTCACCACCCAATAACACAACCTGCAGAATCCCATCCTCAGCGTCTCCAATCACCTCCCAATCATACACCCTGCAGAAACCCATCCTCAGCATCTCCACTCACCTCCCAATAAAACAACCTGCAGAAACACATCCTCAGCATCTTTACTCACCTCCCAATAACACAACCTGCAGAAACCCATCCTCAGCGTCTCCAATCACCTCCCAATCACAGAACCTGCAGAGACCCATCCTCAGCATCTCCACTCACCTCCCAATAACACAACCTGCAGAATCCCATCCTCAGCATCTTCACTCACCTCCCAATAACACAACGTCCAGAAACGCATCCTCAGCATCTTGACTCACCTCCCAATAACACAACCTGCAGAAACCCATCCTCAGCGTCACCAATCACCTGCCAATCACACAACCTGCAGAGACCCATCCTCAGCATCTCCACTCACCTTCCAATAACACAACCTGCAGAAACCTATCCTCAGCATCTCCACTCACCTCCCAATAAAACAACCTGCAGAAACCCATCATTAGCATCTTCACTAACCTTCCAATAACACAACCTGCATAAACCCATCGTCAGCATCTCCACTCACCTCCCAACAATACAACCTGCAGAAACCCACCCTCAGCCTCTCCACTCACCTTCCAATAACACAACCTGCAGAAACCCATCCTCAGCATCTTCACTCATCTCCCAGTAACATAACCTGCAGAAACCCATCCTCAGCATCTCCACTAACATCCCAATAACACTACCTGCAGAAAACCATCCTTAGCATCTCCACTCACCTCCCAATAACACAACCTGCAGAATCCCATCCTCAGCATCTTCACTAACCTTCCAATAACACAACATGCAGAAACTAATCCTCAGCCTCTTCACTCACCTCCCAATAACACAACCTGCAGAGACCCATCCTCAAATCTACACACACCTCCCAATAACACAACCTGCAGAAACCCATCCTCAGCATCTCCACTCACCTCCCAATAACACAACCTGCAGAAACCCATCCTCAGCATCTCCGCTCACCTCCCAACAACACAACCTGCAGAAACCCATCCTCAGCATCTCCGCTCACCACCCAATAACACAACCTGCAGAATCCCATCCTCAGCGTCTCCAATCACCTCCCAATCATACACCCTGCAGAAACCCATCCTCAGCATCTCCACTCACCTCCCAATAAAACAATCTGCAGAAACACATCCTCAGCATCTTTACTCACCTCCCAATAACACAACCTGCAGAAACCCATCCTCAGCGTCTCCAATCACCTCCCAATCACAGAACCTGCAGAGACCCATCCTCAGCATCTCCACTCACCTTCCAATAACAAAACCTGCAGAAACCTATCCTCAGCATCTCCACTCACCTCCCAATAACACAACGTCCAGAAACACATCCTCAGCATCTTGACTCACCTCCCAATAACACAACCTGCAGAAACCCATCCTCAGCGTCACCAATCACCTGCCAATCACACAACCTGCAGAGACCCATCCTCAGCATCTCCACTCACCTTCCAATAACACAACCTGCAGAAACCTATCCTCAGCATCTCCACTCACCTCCCAATAAAACAACCTGCAGAAACCCATCATTAGCATCTTCACTAACCTTCCAATAACACAACCTGCATAAACCCATCGTCAGCATCTCCACTCACCTCCCAACAATACAACCTGCAGAAACCCATCCCCAGCATCTCCGCTCACCTCCCAATAACACAACCTGCAGAAACCCATCCTCAGCATCTTCACTCACCCCCCAATAACACAACCTGCAGAAACTCATCCTCAGCATCTTCACTCACCTCCCAATAACACAACCTGCAGAAATCCATCCTCAGCATCTTCACTCACCTCCCAATAACACAATCTGCAGAATCCCATCCTCAGCATCTTCACTGACCTCCCAATAACAGAACCTGCAGAACCCGATCCTCAGCATCTTCACTAACCTTCCAATAACACAACCTGCAGAAACCCACCCTCAGCCTCTTCACACACCTCCCAATCACACACGCTTCAGAAACCAATCTTCAGCATCTCCGCTCACCTCCCAATAACACAACCTGCAGAAACCCATCCTGAGCGTCTCCACTCACCACCCAATAACACAACCTGCAGAATCCCATCCTCAGAATCTTCACTCACCTTCCAATAACACAACCTGCAGAAACCCATCCTCAGCAACTTCACTCACCTCCCAATAACACAACCTGCAGAAACCCATCCTCAGCATCTTCACTAACCTTCCAATAACACAACCTGCAGAAACCCACCCTCAGCCTCTCCACTCACCTTCCAATAACACAACCTGCAGAAACCCATCCTCAGCATCTTCACTCATCTCCCAGTAACATAACCTGCAGAAACCCATCCTCAGCATCTCCACTAACCTCCCAATAACACTACCTGCAGAAAACCATCCTTAGCATCTCCACTCACCTCCCAATAACACAACCTGCAGAATCCCATCCTCAGCATCTTCACTAACCTTCCAATAACACAACATGCAGAAACTAATCCTCAGCCTCTTCACTCACCTCCCAATAACACAACCTGCAGAGACCCATCCTCAGCATCTACACACACCTCCCAATAACACAACCTGCAGAAACCCATCCTCAGCATCTCCACTCACCTCCCAATAACACAACCTGCAGAAACCCATCCTCAGCATCTCCGCTCACCTCCCAACAACACAACCTGCAGAAACCCATCCTCAGCATCTCCGCTCACCACCCAATAACACAACCTGCAGAATCCCATCCTCAGCGTCTCCAATCACCTCCCAATCATACACCCTGCAGAAACCCATCCTCAGCATCTCCACTCACCTCCCAATAAAACAACCTGCAGAAACACATCCTCAGCATCTTTACTCACCTCCCAATAACACAACCTGCAGAAACCCATCCTCAGCGTCTCCAATCACCTCCCAATCACAGAACCTGCAGAGACCCATCCTCAGCATCTCCACTCACCTTCCAATAACAAAACCTGCAGAAACCTATCCTCAGCATCTCCACTCACCTCCCAATAACACAACGTCCAGAAACACATCCTCAGCATCTTGACTCACCTCCCAATAACACAACCTGCAGAAACCCATCCTCAGCGCCACCAATCACCTGCCAATCACACAACCTGCAGAGACCCATCCTCAGCATCTCCACTCACCTTCCAATAACACAACCTGCAGAAACCTATCCTCAGCATCTCCACTCACCTCCCAATAAAACAACCTGCAGAAACCCATCATTAGCATCTTCACTAACCTTCCAATAACACAACCTGCATAAACCCATCGTCAGCATCTCCACTCACCTCCCAACAATACAACCTGCAGAAACCCATCCCCAGCATCTCCGCTCACCTCCCAATAACACAACCTGCAGAAACCCATCCTCAGCATCTTCACTCACCCCCCAATAACACAACCTGCAGAAACTCATCCTCAGCATCTTCACTCACCTCCCAATAACACAACCTGCAGAAATCCATCCTCAGCATCTTCACTCACGTCCCAATAACACAATCTGCAGAATCCCATCCTCAGCATCTTCACTGACCTCCCAATAACAGAACCTGCAGAACCCGATCCTCAGCATCTTCACTAACCTTCCAATAACACAACCTGCAGAAACCCACCCTCAGCCTCTTCACACACCTCCCAATCACACACGTTTCAGAAACCAATCCTCAGCATCTCCGCTCACCTCCCAATAACACAACCTGCAGAAACCCATCCTGAGCGTCTCCACTCACCACCCAATAACACAACCTGCAGAATCCCATCCTCAGAATCTTCACTAACCTTCCAATAACACAACCTGCAGAAACTCATCCACAGCCTCTTCACTCACCTCCCAATAACACAACCTGCAGAAACCCATCCTCTGCATCTCTACTCACCTCCCAATAACACAACCTGCAGAAACACATCCTCAGGATCGCCACTCATCTCCCAATACAACCTGCAGATACCCAACCTCAGCATCTTCACTCACCTACCAATCACACAACCTTCAGAAACCCATCCTCGGCATCGCCACTCACCTCCCAATAACACAAACTGCAGAAACCCATCCTCAGCATCTACACTCACCTCCCAATAACACAAACAGCAGAAACACATCCTCAGGATCGCCACTCACCTCCTAATACAACCTGCAGAAACCCAAACTCAGCATCTTCACTCACCTCCCAATAACCCAACCTGCAGAAACCCATCCTCAGCATCCTCACTCACCTCACAATAACACAACCTGCAGAAAACCATCCTCAGCATCGCCACTCACGTCACAATAACACAACCTGCAGAAACCCAACCTCAGCATCTTCACTCACCTCCCAATAACACAAACTGCAGAAACCCATCCTCAGCATCTTCACTCACCTTCCAATAACACAACCTGCAGAAACCCATCCTCAGCATCTCCACGAACCTTCCAATAACACAACCTGCAGAAACCTATCCTTAGCAACTTCACTCACCTCCCAATAACACAACCTGCAGAAACCCATCCTCAGGATCGCCACTCACCTCCCAATAACACAACCTGCAGAAACCCATCCTCAGCATCTCCACTCACCTTCCAATAACACAATCTGCAGAAACCCCTCCTCAGCATCTTCACTCACCTTCCAATAACACAACCTGCAGAAACCCATCCTCAGCATCATCACTCACCTTCCAATAACACAACCTGCAGAAACCCATCCTCAGCAACTTCACTCATCTCCCAATAACACAACCTGCAGAAACCCATCCTCAGCATCTTCACTAACCTTCCAATAACACAAACTGCAGAAACCCATCCTCAGCCTCTCCACTCAACTTCCAATAACACAACCTGCAGAAACCCATCCTCAGCATCTTCACTCACCTCCCCGTAACATAACCTGCAGAAACCCATCCTCAGCATCTCCACTAACCTCCCAATAACACAACCTGCAGAAACCCATCCTTAGCATCTCCACTCACCTCCCAATAACACAACCTGCAGAATCCCATCCTCAGCATCTTCACTAACCTTTCAATAACACAACATGCAGAAACTCATCCTCAGCCTCTTCACTCATCTCCCAATAACACAACCTGCAGAAACCCATCCTCAGCATCTACACTCACCTCCCAATAACACAACCTGCAGAAACCAATGCTCAGCATCTCCACTCACCTCCCAAGAACACAACCTGCAGAAACCCATCCTCAGCATATCCACTCACCTCCCAATAACACAACCTGCAGAAACCCATCCTCAGCATATCCACTCACCTCCCAACAACACAACCTGCAGAAACCCATCCTCAGCATCTCCGCTCACCTCCGAACAACACAACCTGCAGAAACCCATCCTCAGCATCTCCGCTCACCTCCCAATAACACAACCTGCAGAATCCCATCCTCAGCGTCTCCAATTACCTCCCAATCACACACCCTGCAGAAACCCATCCTCAGCATCTCCACTCACCTCCCAATAACACAACCTGCAGAAACACATCCTCAGCATCTTCACTCACCTCCTAATAACACAACCTGCAGAAACCCATCCTCAGCGTCTCCAATCACCTCCCAATCACACAACCTGCAGAGACCCATCCTCAGCATCTCCACTCACCTGCCAATAACACAACCTGCAGAAACCTATCCTCAGCATCTCCACTCACCTCCCAATAAAACAACCTGCAGAAACCCATCATTAGCATCTTCACTAACCTTCCAATAACAGAACCTGCAGAAATCCATCGTCAGCATCTCCACTCACCTCCCAACAATACAACCTGCAGAAACCCATCCCCAGCATCTCCGCTCACCTCCCAATATCACAACCTGCAGAAACATATCCTCAGCATCTTCACTCACCTCCCAATAACACAACCTGCAGAAACTCATCCTCAGCATCTTCACTCACCTCCCAATAACACAACCTGCAGAAACCCATCCTCAGCGTCTCCAATCACCTCCCAATCACACAACCTGCAGAGACTAATCCTCAGCATCTCCACTCACCTGCCAATAACACAACCTGCAGAAACCTATCCTCAGCATCTCCACTTACGTCCCAATAAAACAACCTGCAGAAGCCCATCATTAGCATCTTCACTAACCTTCCAATAACACAACCTGCAGAAACCCATCGTCAGCATCTCCACTCACCTCCCAACAATACAACCTGCAGAAACCCATCCCCAGCATCTCCGCTCACCTCCCAATAACACAACCCGCAGAAACCCATCCTCAGCATCTCCGCTCACCACCCAATAACACAACCTGCAGAAACCCATCCTCAGCATCTCCACTCACCTCCCAATAAAACAACCTGCAGAAACATATCCTCAGCATCTTCACTCACCTCCCAATAACACAACCTGCAGAAACTCATCCTCAGCATCTTCACTCACCTCCCAATAACACAACCTGCAGAAACCCATCCTCAGCGTCTCCAATCACCTCCCAATCACACAACCTGCAGAGACCCATCCTCAGCATCTCCACTCACCTTCCAATAACAAAACCTGCAGAAACCTATCCTCAGCATCTCCACTCACCTCCCAATAACACAACGTCCAGAAACACATCCTCAGCATCTTCACTCACCTCCCAATAACACAACCTGCAGAAACCCATCCTCAGCGTCTCCAATCACCTGCCAATCACACAACCTGCAGAGACCCATCCTCAGCATCTCCACTCACCTTCCAATAACACAACCTGCAGAAACCTATCCTCAGCATCTCCACTCACCTCCCAATAAAACAACCTGCAGAAACCCATCATTAGCATCTTCACTAACCTTCCAATAACACAACATGCAGAAACCCATCGTCAGCATCTCCACTCACCTCCCAACAATACAACCTGCAGAAACCCATCCCCAGCATCTCAGCTCACCTCCCAATAACACAACCTGCAGAAACCCATCCTCAGCATCTTCACTCACCCCCCAATAACACAACCTGCAGAAACTCATCCTCAGCATCTTCACTCACCTCCCAATAACACAACCTGCAGAAATCCATCCTCAGCATCTTCACTCACCTCCCAATAACACAATCTGCAGAATCCCATCCTCAGCATCTTCACTGACCTCCCAATAACAGAACCTGCAGAACACGATCCTCAGCATCTTCACTAACCTTCCAATAACACAACCTGCAGAAACCCACCCTCAGCCTCTTCACACACCTCCCAATCACACACGCTTCAGAAACCAATCCTCAGCATCTCCGCTCACCTCCCAATAACACAACCTGCAGAAACCCATCCTGAGCGTCTCCACTCACCACCCAATAACACAACCTGCAGAATCCCATCCTCAGAATCTTCACTAACCTTCCAATAACACAACCTGCAGAAACTCATCCACAGCCTCTTCACTCACCTCCCAATAACACAACCTGCAGAAACCCATCCTCTGCATCTCTACTCACCTCCCAATAACACAACCTGCAGAAACACATCCTCAGGATCGCCACTCATCTCCCAATACAACCTGCAGATACCCAACCTCAGCATCTTCACTCACCTACCAATCACACAACCTTCAGAAACCCATCCTCGGCATCGCCACTCACCTCCCAATAATTCAACCTGCAGAAACCCATCCTCAGCATCGCCACTCACCTCCCAATAACACAAACTGCAGAAACCCATCCTCAGCATCTACACTCACCTCCCAATAACACAAACAGCAGAAACACATCCTCAGGATCGCCACTCACCTCCCAATACAACCTGCAGAAACCCAACCTCAGCATCTTCACTCACCTCCCAATAATACAACCTGCAGAAACCCATCCTCAGCATCGCCACTCACGTCACAATACAACCTGCAGAAACCCAACCTCAGCATCTTCACTCACCTCCCAATAACACAAACTGCAGAAACCCATCCTCAGCATCTTCACTCACCTTCCAATAACACAACCTGCAGAAACCCATCCTCAGCATCTCCACGAACCTTCCACTAACACAACCTGCAGAAACCCATCCTCAGCAACTTCACTCACCTTCCAATAACACAACCTGCAGAAACCTATCCTCAGCAACTTCACTCACCTCCCAATAACACAACCTGCAGAAACCCATCCTCAGGATCGCCACTCACCTCCCAATAACACAACCTGCAGAAACCCATCCTCAGCATCTCCACTCACCTTCCAATAACACAATCTGCAGAAACCCCTCCTCAGCATCTTCACTCACCTTCCAATAACACAACCTGCAGAAACCCATCCTCAGCATCATCACTCACCTTCCAATAACACAACCTGCAGAAACCCATCCTCAGCAACTTCACTCATCTCCCAATAACACAACCTGCAGAAACCCATCCTCAGCATCTTCACTAACCTTCCAATAACACAAACTGCAGAAACCCATCCTCAGCCTCTCCACTCAACTTCCAATAACACAACCTGCAGAAACCCATCCTCAGCATCTTCTCTCACCTCCCCGTAACATAACCTGCAGAAACCCATCCTCAGCATCTCCACTAACCTCCCAATAACACAACCTGCAGAAACCCATCCTTAGCATCTCCACTCACCTCCCAATAACACAACCTGCAGAAACACATCCTCAGCATATCCACTCACCTCCCAACAACACAACCTGCAGAATCCCATCCTCAGCATCTTCACTAACCTTCCAATAACACAACATGCAGAAACTCATCCTCAGCCTCTTCACTCACCTCCCAATAACACAACCTGCAGAAACCCATCCTCAGCATCTACACTCACCTCCCAATAACACAACCTGCAGAAACCCATGCTCAGCATCTCCACTCACCTCCCAATAACACAACCTGCAGAAACACATCCTCAGCATATCCACTCACCTCCCAACAACACAACCTGCAGAAACCCATCCTCAGCATCTCCGCTCACCTCCCAACAACACAACCTGCAGAAACCCATCCTCAGCATCACCGCTCACCTCCCAATAACACAACCTGCAGAATCCCATCCTCAGCGTCTCCAATTACCTCCCAATCACACACCCTGCAGAAACCCATCCTCAGCATCTCCACTCACCTCCCAATAACACAACCTGCAGAAACACATCCTCAGCATCTTCACTCACCTCCTAATAACACAACCTGCAGAAACCCATCCTCAGCGTCTCCAATCACCTCCCAATCACACAACCTGCAGAAACCCATCCTCAGCATCTCCACTCACCTCCCAATAACACAACCTGCAGAAACACATCCTCAGCATCTTCACTCACCTCCTAATAACACAACCTGCAGAAACCCATCCTCAGCGTCTCCAATCACCTCCCAATCACACAACCTGCAGAGACCCATCCTCAGCATCTTCACTAACCTACCAATAACACAACCTGCAGAAACCTATCCTCAGCATCTCCACTCACCTCCCAATAAAACAACCTGCAGAAACCCATCCTCGGCATCGCCACCCACCTCCCAATAATACAACCTGCAGAAACCCATCCTCAGCATCGCCACTCACCTCACAATAACACAACCTGAAGAAACCCAACCTCAGCATCTTCACTCACCTCCCAATAACCCAACCTGCAGAAACCCATCCTCAGCATCTTCACTCACCTCCCAATCACACAACCTGCAGAAACCCATCCTCAGCATCGCCACTCACCTCACAATAACACAACCTGAAGAAACCCAACCTGAGCATCTTCACTCACCTCCCAATAACACAAACTGCAGAAACCCATCCTCAGCATCTACACTCACCTCCCAATAACACAAACAGCAGAAATACATCCTCAGGATCGCCACTCACCTCCCAATACAACCTGCAGAAACCCAACCTCAGCATCTTCACTCACCTCCCAATAACACAGCCTGCAGAAACCTATCCTCAGCATCGCCACTCACCTTCCAATAACACAACCTGCAGAAACCCATCCTCAGCATCTCCACGAACCTTCCACTAACACAACCTGCAGAAACCCATCCTCAGCAACTTCACTCACCTTCCAATAACACAACCTGCTGAAACCTATCCTCAGAAACTTCACTCACCTCCCAATAACACAACCTGCAGAAACCCATCCTCAGGATCGCCACTCACCTCCCAATAACACAACCTGCAGAAACCCATCCTCAGCATCTCCACTCACCTTCCAATAACACAATCTGCAGAAACCCATCATCAGCATCATCTCTCACCTTCCAATAACACAACCTGCAGAAACCCATCTTCAGCAACTTCACTCACCTCCCAATAACACAACCTGCAGAAACCCATCCTCAGCATCTTCACTAACCTTCCAATAACAAAACAAGCAGAAACCCACCCTCAGCCTCTCCACTCACCTTCCAATAACACAACCTGCAGAAACCCATCCTCAGCATCTTCACTCACCTCCCAGTAACATAACCTGCAGAAACCCATCCTCAGCATCTCCACTAACCTCCCAATAACACAACCTGCAGAAAACCATCCTTAGCATCTCCACTCACCTCCCAATAACACAACCTGCAGAATCCCATCCTCAGCATCTTCACTAACCTTCCAATAACACAACATGCAGAAACTAATCCTCAGCCCCTTCACTCACCTCCCAATAACACAACCTGCAGAAACCCATCCTCAGCATCTACACTCACCTCCCAATAACACAACCTGCAGAAACCCATGCTCAGCATCTCCACTCACCTCCCAATAACACAACCTGCAGAAACCCATCCTCAGCATCTCCACTCACCTCCCAATAACACAACCTGCAGAAACCCATCCTCAGCATCTCCGCTCACCTCCCAACAACACAACCTGCAGAAACCCATCCTCAGCATCTCCGCTCACCTCCCAATAACACAACCTGCAGAATCCCATCCTCAGCGTCTCCAATCACCTCCCAATCACACACCCTGCAGAAACCCATCCTCAGCATCTCCACTCACCTCCCAATAACACAACCTGCAGAAACACATCCTCAGCGTCTCCACTCACCTCCCAATAACACAACCTGCAGAAACCCATCCTCAGCGTCTCCAATCACCTCCCAATCACAGAACCTGCAGAGACCCATCCTCAGCATCTCCACTCACCTCCCAATAAAACAACCTGCAGAAACCCATCATTAGCATCTTCACTAACCTTCCAATAACACAACCTGCAGAAACCCATCGTCAGCATCTCCACTCACCTCCCAACAAAACAACCTGCAGAAACCCATCCCCAGCATCTCCGCTCACCTCCCAATAACACAACCTGCAGAAACCCATCCTCAGCATCTTCACTCACCTCCCAATAACACAACCTGCAGAAACTCATCCTCAGCATCTTCACTCACCTTCCAATAACACAACCTGCAGAAATCCATCCTCAGCATTTTCACTCGCCTCCCAATAACACAACCTGCAGAATCCCATCCTCAGCATCTTCACTGACCTCCCAATAACAGAACCTGCAGAACCCGATCCTCAGCATCTTCACTAACCTTCCAATAACACAACCTGCAGAAACCCACCCTCAGCCTCTTCACACACCTCCCAATCACACACGCTTCAGAAACCCATCCTCAGCATCTCCGCTCACCTCCCAATAACACAACCTGCAGAAACCCATCCTGAGCGTCTCCACTCACCACCCAATAACACAACCTGCAGAATCCCATCCTCAGAATCTTCACTAACCTTCCAATAACACAACATGCAGAAACTCATCCTCAGCCTCTTCACTCACCTCCCAATAACACAACCTGCAGAAACCCATCCTCAGCATCTACACTCACCTCCCAATAACACAACCTGCAGAAACCCATCCTCAGCATCTCCACTCACCTCCCAATAACACAACCTGCAGAAACCCATCCTCAGCATCTCCACTCACCTCCCAATAACACAACCTGCAGAAACCCATCCTCAGCATCTCCGCTCACCTCCCAACAACACAACCTGAAGAAACCCAACCTGAGCATCTTCACTCACCTCCCAATAACACAAACTGCAGAAACCCATCCTCAGCATCTACACTCACCTCCCAATAACACAAACAGCAGAAATACATCCTCAGGATCGCCACTCACCTCCCAATACAACCTGCAGAAACCCAACCTCAGCATCTTCACTCACCTCCCAATAACACAACCTGCAGAAACCTATCCTCAGCATCGCCACTCACCTTCCAATAACACAACCTGCAGAAACCCATCCTCAGCATCTCCACGAACCTTCCACTAACACAACCTGCAGAAACCCATCCTCAGCAACTTCACTCACCTTCCAATAACACAACCTGCTGAAACCTATCCTCAGAAACTTCACTCACCTCCCAATAACACAACCTGCAGAAACCCATCCTCAGGATCGCCACTCACCTCCCAATAACACAACCTGCAGAAACCCATCCTCAGCATCTCCACTCACCTTCCAATAACACAATCTGCAGAAACCCATCAAACAGCATCATCACTCACCTTCCAATAACACAACCTGCAGAAACCCATCTTCAGCAACTTCACTCACCTCCCAATAACACAACCTGCAGAAACCCATCCTCAGCATCTTCACTCACCTCCCAATAACACAACCTGCAGAAACCCATCCTCAGCATCTTCACTAACCTTCCAATAACACAACAAGCAGAAACCCACCATCAGCCTCTCCACTCACCTTCCAATAACACAACCTGCAGAAACCCATCCTCAGCATCTTCACTCACCTCCCAGTAACATCACCTGCAGAAACCCATCCTCAGCATCTCCACTAACCTCCCAATAACACAACCTGCAGAAAACCATCCTTAGCATCTCCACTCACCTCCCAATAACACAACCTGCAGAATCCCATCCTCAGCATCTTCACTAACCTTCCAATAACACAACATGCAGAAACTAATCCTCAGCCTCTTCACTCACCTCCCAATAACACAACCTGCAGAAACCCATCCTCAGCATCTACACTCACCTCCCAATAACACAACCTGCAGAAACCCATGCTCAGCATCTCCACTCACCTCCCAATAACACAACCTGCAGAAACCCATCCTCAGCATCTCCACTCACCTCCCAATAACACAACCTGCAGAAACCCATCCTCAGCATCTCCGCTCACCTCCCAACAACACAACCTACAGAAACCCATCCTCAGCATCTCCGCTCACCTCCCAATAACACAACCTGCAGAATCCCATCCTCAGCGTCTCCAATCACCTCCCAATCACACACCCTGCAGAAACCCATCCTCAGCATCTCCACTCACCTCCCAATAACACAACCTGCAGAAACACATCCTCAGCATCTCCACTCACCTCCCAATAACACAACCTGCAGAAACCCATCCTCAGCGTCTCCAATCACCTCCCAATCACAGAACCTGCAGAGACCCATCCTCAGCATCTCCACTCACCTCCCAATAAAACAACCTGCAGAAACCCATCATTAGCATCTTCACTAACCTTCCAATAACACAACCTGCAGAAACCCATCGTCAGCATCTCCACTCACCTCCCAACAAAACAACCTGCAGAAACCCATCCCCAGCATCTCCGCTCACCTCCCAATAACACAACCTGAAGAAACCCATCCTCAGCATCTTCACTCACCTCCCAGTATCATAACCTGCAGAAACCCATCCTCAGCATCTCCACTAACCTCCCAATAACACAACCTGCAGAAAACCATCCTTAGCATCTCCACTCACCTCCCAATAACACAACCTGCAGAATCCCATCCTCAGCATCTTCACTAACCTTCCAATAACACAACATGCAGAAACTAATCCTCAGCCTCTTCACTCACCTCCCAATAACACAACCTGCAGAAACCCATCCTCAGCATCTACACTCACCTCCCAATAACACAACCTGCAGAAACCCATGCTCAGCATCTCCACTCACCTCCCAATAACACAACCTGCAGAAACCCATCCTCAGCATCTCCACTCACCTCCCAATAACACAACCTGCAGAAACCCATCCTCAGCATCTCCGCTCACCTCCCAACAACGCAACCTACAGAAACCCATCCTCAGCATCTCCGCTCACCTCCCAATAACACAACCTGCAGAATCCCATCCTCAGCGTCTCCAATCACCTCCCAATCACACACCCTGCAGAAACCCATCCTCAGCATCTCCACTCACCTCCCAATAACACAACCTGCAGAAATACATCCTCAGCATCTCCACTCACCTCCCAATAACACAACCTGCAGAAACCCATCCTCAGCGTCTCCAATCACCTCCCAATCACAGAACCTGCAGAGACCCATCCTCAGCATCTCCACTCACCTCCCAATAAAACAACCTGCAGAAACCCATCATTAGCATCTTCACTAACCTTCCAATAACACAACCTGCAGAAACCCATCGTCAGCATCTCCACTCACCTCCCAACAAAACAACCTGCAGAAACCCATCCCCAGCATCTCCGCTCACCTCCCAATAACACAACCTGCAGAAACCCATCCTCAGCATCTTCACTCACCTCCCAATAACACAACCTGCAGAAACTCATCCTCAGCATCTTCACTCACCTCCCAATAACACAACCTGCAGAAATCCATCCTCAGCATTTTCACTCGCCTCCCAATAACACAACCTGCAGAATCCCATCCTCAGCATCTTCACTGACCTCCCAATAACAGAACCTGCAGAACCCGATCCTCAGCATCTTCACTAACCTTCCAATAACACAACCTGCAGAAACCCACCCTCAGCCTCTTCACACACCTCCCAATCACACACGCTTCAGAAACCCATCCTCAGCATCTCCGCTCACCTCCCAATAACACAACCTGCAGAAACCCATCCTGAGCGTCTCCACTCACCACCCAATAACACAACCTGCAGAATCCCATCCTCAGAATCTTCACTAACCTTCCAATAACACAACCTGCAGAGACCCATCGTCAGCATCTCCACTCACCTTCCAATAACACAACCTGCAGAAACCTATCCTCAGCATCTCCAACCTCCCAATAAAACAACCTGCAGAAACCCATCATTGGCATCATCACTAACCTTCCAATAACATAACCTGCAGAAACCCATCGTCAGCATCTCCACTCACCTCCCAACAATACAACCTGCAGAAACCCATCCCCAGCATCTCCGCTCACCTCCCAATAAAACAACCTGCAGAAACCCATCCTCAGCATCTTCACTCACCTTCCAATAACACAACCTGCAGAAACCCATCCTCAGCATCTTCACTCACCTCCCAATAACACAACCTGTAGAAACCCAACCTCAGCATCTTCACTAACCTTCCAATAACACAACCTGAAGAAACCCAACCTCAGCATCTTCACTCACCTCCCAATAACCCAACCTGCAGAAACCCATCCTCAGCATCTTCACTCAGCTCCCAATAACACAACCTGCAGAAACCCATCCTCTGCATCTCTACTCACCTCCCAATAACACAACCTCCAGAAACCCAACCTCAGCATCTTCACTCACCTCCCAATCACACAACCTGCAGAAACCCATGCTCGGCATCGCCACTCACCTCCCAACAATACAACCTGCAGAAACCCATCCTCAGCATCGCCACTCACCTCACAATAACACAACCTGAAGAAACCCAACCTCAGCATCTTCACTCACCTCCCAATAACACAAACTGCAGAAACCCATCCTCAGCATCTACACTCACCTCCCAATAACACAAACAGCAGAAACACATCCTCAGGATCGCCACTCACCTCCCAATACAACCTGCAGAAACCCAACCTCAGCATCTTCACTCACCTCCCAATAACACAACCTGCAGAAACCTATCCTCAGCATCGCCACTCACCTTCCAATAACACAACCTGCAGAAACCCATCCTCAGCATCTCCACGAACCTTCCACTAACACAACCTGCAGAAACCCATCCTCAGCAACTTCACTCACCTTCCAATAACACAACCTGCAGAAACCTATCCTCAGCAACTTCACTCACCTCCCAATAACACAACCTGCAGAAACCCATCCTCAGGATCGCCACTCACCTCCCAATAACACAACCTGCAGAAACCCATCCTCAGCATCTCCACTCACCTTCCAATAACACAATCTGCAGAAACCCATCCTCAGCATCATCACTTACCTTCCAATAACACAAACTGCAGAAACCCATCCTCAGCAACTTCACTCACCTCCCAATAACACAACCTGCAGAAACCCATCCTCAACATCTTCACTAACCTTCCAATAACACAACCTGCAGAAACCCACCCTCAGCCTCTCCACTCACCTTCCAATAAGACAACATGCAGAAACCCATCCTCAGCATCTTCACTCACCTCCCAGTAACATAACCTGCAGAAACCCATCCTCAGCATCTCCACTAACCTCCCAATAACACAACCTGCAGAAAACCATCCTCAGCATCTCTACTCACCTCCCAATAACACAATCTGCAGAATCCAATCCTCAGCATCTTCACTAACCTTCCAATAACACAACATGCAGAAACTAATCCTCAGCCTCTTCACTCACCTCCCAATAACACAACCTGCAGAAACCCATCCTCAGCATCTACACTCACCTCCCAATAACACAACCTGCAGAAACCCATGCTCAACATCTCCACTCACCTCCCAATAACACAACCTGCAGAAACCCATCCTCAGCATCTCCACTCACCTCCCAATAACACAACCTGCAGAAACCCATCCTCAGCATCTCCGCTCACCTCCCAACAACACAACCTGCAGAAACCCATCCTCAGCATCTCCGCTCAACTCCCAATAACACAACCTGCAGAATCCCATCCTCAGCGTCTCCAATCACCTCCCAATCACACACCCTGCAGAAACCCATCCTCAGCATCTCCACTCACCTCCCAATAACACAACCTGCAGAAACACATCCTCAGCATCTTCACTCACCTCCCAATAACACAACCTGCAGAAACCCATCCTCAGCGTCTCCAATCACCTCCCAATCACAGAACCTGCAGAGACCCATCCTCAGCATCTCCACTCACCTTCCAATAACAAAACCTGCAGAAACCTATCCTCAGCATCTCCACTCACCTCCCAATAACACAACCTGCAGAAACACATCCTCAGCATCTTCACTCACCTCCCAATAACACAACCTGCAGAAACCCATCCTCAGCGTCTCCAATCACCTGCCAATCACACAACCTGCAGAGACCCATCCTCAGCATCTCCACTCACCTTCCAATAACACAACCTGCGGAAACCTATCCTCAGCATCTCCACTCACCTCCCAATAAAACAACCTGCAGAAACCCATCATTAGCATCTTCACTAATCTTCCAATAACACAACCTGCAGAAACCCATCGTCAGCATCTCCACTCACCTCCCAACAATACAACCTGCAGAAACCCATCCCCAGCATCTCCGCTCACCTCCCAATAACACAACCTGCAGAAACCCATCCTCAGCATCTTCACTCACCTCCCAATAACACAACCTGCAGAAACTCATCCTCAGCATCTTCACTCACCTCCCAATAACACAACCTGCAGAAATCCATCCTCAGCATCTTCACTCACCTCCCAATAACACAATCTGCAGAATCCCATCCTCAGCATCTTCACTGACCTCCCAATAACAGAACCTGCAGAACCCGATCCTCAGCATCTTCACTAACCTTCCAATAACACAACCTGCAGAAACCCACCCTCAGCCTCTTCACACACCTCCCAATCACACACGCTTCAGAAACCCATCCTCAGCATCTCCGCTCACCTCCCAATAACACAACCTGCAGAAACCCATCCTGAGCGTCTCCACTCACCACCCAATAACACAACCTGCAGAATCCCATCCTCAGAATCTTCACTAACCTTCCAATAACACAACATGCAGAAACTCATCCTCAGCCTCTTCACTCACCTCCCAAGAACACAACCTGCAGAAACCCATCCTCAGCATCTACACTCACCTCCCAATAACACAACCTGCAGAAACCCATCCTCAGCATCTCCACTCACCTCCCAATAACACAACCTGCAGAAACCCATCCTCAGCATCTCCACTCACCTCCCAATAACACAACCTGCAGAAACCCATCCTCAGCATCTCCACTAACATTTCAATAACACAACCCGCTGAAACCCATCCCCAGCATCGCCAATAACATTTCAATAACACAACCTGCAGAAACCCATCCTCAGCATCTTCACTCACCCCCCAATAACACAACCTGCAGAAACCCATCCTCAGCATCTCCACTAACCTTCCAATAACACAACCAGCAGAAACCCATCCTCAGCATCTTCACTCACTTCCGAATAACACAACCTGCAGAAACCCATCCTCCGCATCTTCACTAACCTTCCAATAACATAAACTGCAGAAACCCATCCTCAGCATCTCCACTCACCTTCCAATAACACATCCTGCAGAAACCCATCCTCAGCATCGCCACTCACCTTCCAATAACACAACCTGCAGAAACCCATCCTCAGCATCTCCACGAACCTTCCACTAACACAACCTGCAGAAACCCATCCTCAGCAACTTCACTCACCTTCCAATAACACAATCTGCAGAAACCTATCCTCAGCAACTTCACTCACCTCCCAATAACACAACCTGCAGAAATCCATCCTCAGGATCGCCGCTCACCTCCCAATAACACAACCTGCAGAAACCCATCCTCAGCATCTCCACTCACCTTCCAATAACACAAACTGCAGAAACCCATCCTCAGCAACTTCACTCACCTCCCAATAACAGAACCTGCAGAAACCCATCCTCAGCATCTTCACTAACCTTCCAATAACACAACCTGCAGAAACCCACCCTCAGCCTCTCCACTCACCTTCCAATAAGACAACATGCAGAAACCCATCCTCAGCATCTTCACTCACCTCCCAGTAACATAACCTGCAGAAACCCATCCTCAGCATCTCCACTAACCTCCCAATAACACAACCTGCAGAAAACCATCCTTAGCCTCTCTACTCACCTCCCAATAACACAACCTGCAGAATCCAATCCTCAGCATCTTCACTAACCTTCCAATAACACAACATGCAGAAACTAATCCTCAGCCTCTTCACTCACCTCCCAATAACACAACCTGCAGAAACCCATCCTCAGCATCTACACTCACCTCCCAATAACACAACCTGCAGAAACCCAAGCTCAGCATCTCCACTCACCTCCCAATAACACAACCTGCAGAAACCCATCCTCAGCATCTCCACTCACCTCCCAATAACACAACCTGCAGAAACCCATCCTCAGCATCTCCGCTCACCTCCCAACAACACAACCTGCAGAAACCCATCCTCAGCATCTCCGCTCACCTCCCAATAACACAACCTGCAGAATCCCATCCTCAGCGTCTCCAATCACCTCCCAATCACACACCCTGCAGAAACCCATCCTCAGCATCTCCACTCACCTCCCAATAACACAACCTGCAGAAACACATCCTCAGCATCTTCACTCACCTCCCAATAACACAACCTGCAGAAACCCATCCTCAGCGTCTCCAATCACCTCCCAATCACAGAACCTGCAGAGACCCATCCTCAGCATCTCCACTCACCTTCCAATAACAGAACCTGCAGAAACCTATCCTCAGCATCTCCACTCACCTCCCAATAACACAACCTGCAGAAACACATCCTCAGCATCTTCACTCACCTCCCAATAACACAACCTGCAGAAACCCATCCTCAGCGTCTCCAATCACCTGCCAATCACACAACCTGCAGAGACCCATCCTCAGCATCTCCACTCACCTTCCAATAACACAACCTGCAGAAACCTATCCTCAGCATCTCCACTCACCTCCCAATAAAACAACCTGCAGAAACCCATCATTAGCATCTTCACTAATCTTCCAATAACACAACCTGCAGAAACCCATCGTCAGCATCTCCACTCACCTCCCAACAATACAACCTGCAGAAACCCATCCCCAGCATCTCCGCTCACCTCCCAATAACACAACCTGCAGAAACCCATCCTCAGCATCTTCACTCACCTCCCAATAACACAACCTGCAGAAACTCATCCTCAGCATCTTCACTCACCTCCCAATAACACAACCTGCAGTAATCCATCCTCAGCATCTTCACTCACCTCCCAATAACACAATCTGCAGAATCCCATCCTCAGCATCTTCACTGACCTCCCAATAACAGAACCTGCAGAACCCGATCCTCAGCATCTTCACTAACCTTCCAATAACACAACCTGCAGAAACCCACCCTCAGCCTCTTCACACACCTCCCAATCACACACGCTTCAGAAACCCATCCTCAGCATCTCCGCTCACCTCCCAATAACACAACCTGCAGAAACCCATCCTGAGCGTCTCCACTCACCACCCAATAACACAACCTGCAGAATCCCATCCTCAGAATCTTCACTAACCTTCCAATAACACAACATGCAGAAACTCATCCTCAGCCTCTTCACTCACCTCCCAAGAACACAACCTGCAGAAACCCATCCTCAGCATCTACACTCACCTCCCAATAACACAACCTGCAGAAACCCATCCTCAGCATCTCCACTCACCTCCCAATAACACAACCTGCAGAAACCCATCCTCAGCATCTCCACTCACCTCCCAATAACACAACCTGCAGAAACCCATCCTCAGCATCTCCACTAACATTTCAATAACACAACCCGCTGAAACCCATCCCCAGCATCGCCAATAACATTTCAATAACACAACCTGCAGAAACCCATCCTCAGCATCTTCACTCACCCCCCAATAACACAACCTGCAGAAACCCATCCTCAGCATCTCCACTAACCTTCCAATAACACAACCAGCAGAAACCCATCCTCAGCATCTTCACTCACTTCCGAATAACACAACCTGCAGAAACCCATCCTCCGCATCTTCACTAACCTTCCAATAACATAAACTGCAGAAACCCATCCTCAGCATCTCCACTCACCTTCCAATAACACATCCTGCAGAAACCCATCCTCAGCATCGCCACTCACCTTCCAATAACACAACCTGCAGAAACCCATCCTCAGCATCTCCACGAACCTTCCACTAACACAACCTGCAGAAACCCATCCTCAGCAACTTCACTCACCTTCCAATAACACAATCTGCAGAAACCTATCCTCAGCAACTTCACTCACCTCCCAATAACACAACCTGCAGAAATCCATCCTCAGGATCGCCGCTCACCTCCCAATAACACAACCTGCAGAAACCCATCCTCAGCATCTCCACTCACCTTCCAATAACACAAACTGCAGAAACCCATCCTCAGCAACTTCACTCACCTCCCAATAACACAACCTGCAGAAACCCATCCTCAGCATCTTCACTAACCTTCCAATAACACAACCTGCAGAAACCCACCCTCAGCCTCTCCACTCACCTTCCAATAAGACAACATGCAGAAACCCATCCTCAGCATCTTCACTCACCTCCCAGTAACATAACCTGCAGAAACCCATCCTCAGCATCTCCACTAACCTCCCAATAACACAACCTGCAGAAAACCATCCTTAGCATCTCTACTCACCTCCCAATAACACAACCTGCAGAATCCAATCCTCAGCATCTTCACTAACCTTCCAATAACACAACATGCAGAAACTAATCCTCAGCCTCTTCACTCACCTCCCAATAACACAACCTGCAGAAACCCATCCTCAGCATCTACACTCACCTCCCAATAACACAACCTGCAGAAACCCAAGCTCAGCATCTCCACTCACCTCCCAATAACACAACCTGCAGAAACCCATCCTCAGCATCTCCACTCACCTCCCAATAACACAACCTGCAGAAACCCATCCTCAGCATCTCCACTAACCTTCCAATAACACAACCAGCAGAAACCCATCCTCAGCATCTTCACTCACTTCCGAATAACACAACCTGCAGAAACCCATCCTCCGCATCTTCACTAACCTTCCAATAACATAAACTGCAGAAACCCATCCTCAGCATCTCCACTCACCTTCCAATAACACATCCTGCAGAAACCCATCCTCAGCATCGCCACTCACCTTCCAATAACACAACCTGCAGAAACCCATCCTCAGCATCTCCACGAACCTTCCACTAACACAACCTGCAGAAACCCATCCTCAGCAACTTCACTCACCTTCCAATAACACAATCTGCAGAAACCTATCCTCAGCAACTTCACTCACCTCCCAATAACACAACCTGCAGAAATCCATCCTCAGGATCGCCGCTCACCTCCCAATAACACAACCTGCAGAAACCCATCCTCAGCATCTCCACTCACCTTCCAATAACACAAACTGCAGAAACCCATCCTCAGCAACTTCACTCACCTCCCAATAACACAACCTGCAGAAACCCATCCTCAGCATCTTCACTAACCTTCCAATAACACAACCTGCAGAAACCCACCCTCAGCCTCTCCACTCACCTTCCAATAAGACAACATGCAGAAACCCATCCTCAGCATCTTCACTCACCTCCCAGTAACATAACCTGCAGAAACCCATCCTCAGCATCTCCACTAACCTCCCAATAACACAACCTGCAGAAAACCATCCTTAGCATCTCTACTCACCTCCCAATAACACAACCTGCAGAATCCAATCCTCAGCATCTTCACTAACCTTCCAATAACACAACATGCAGAAACTAATCCTCAGCCTCTTCACTCACCTCCCAATAACACAACCTGCAGAAACCCATCCTCAGCATCTACACTCACCTCCCAATAACACAACCTGCAGAAACCCAAGCTCAGCATCTCCACTCACCTCCCAATAACACAACCTGCAGAAACCCATCCTCAGCATCTCCACTCACCTCCCAATAACACAACCTGCAGAAACCCATCCTCAGCATCTCCGCTCACCTCCCAACAACACAACCTGCAGAAACCCATCCTCAGCATCTCCGCTCACCTCCCAATAACACAACCTGCAGAATCCCATCCTCAGCGTCTCCAATCACCTCCCAATCACACACCCTGCAGAAACCCATCCTCAGCATCTCCACTCACCTCCCAATAACACAACCTGCAGAAACACATCCTCAGCATCTTCACTCACCTCCCAATAACACAACCTACAGAAACCCATCCTCAGCGTCTCCAATCACCTCCCAATCACAGAACCTGCAGAGACCCATCCTCAGCATCTCCACTCACCTTCCAATAACAGAACCTGCAGAAACCTATCCTCAGCATCTCCACTCACCTCCCAATAACACAACCTGCAGAAACACATCCTCAGCATCTTCACTCACCTCCCAATAACACAACCTGCAGAAACCCATCCTCAGCGTCTCCAATCACCTGCCAATCACACAACCTGCAGAGACCCATCCTCAGCATCTCCACTCACCTTCCAATAACACAACCTGCAGAAACCTATCCTCAGCATCTCCACTCACCTCCCAATAAAACAACCTGCAGAAACCCATCATTAGCATCTTCACTAATCTTCCAATAACACAACCTGCAGAAACCCATCGTCAGCATCTCCACTCACCTCCCAACAATACAACCTGCAGAAACCCATCCCCAGCATCTCCGCTCACCTCCCAATAACACAACCTGCAGAAACCCATCCTCAGCATCTTCACTCACCTCCCAATAACACAACCTGCAGAAACTCATCCTCAGCATCTTCACTCACCTCCCAATAACACAACCTGCAGTAATCCATCCTCAGCATCTTCACTCACCTCCCAATAACACAATCTGCAGAATCCCATCCTCAGCATCTTCACTGACCTCCCAATAACAGAACCTGCAGAACCCGATCCTCAGCATCTTCACTAACCTTCCAATAACACAACCTGCAGAAACCCACCCTCAGCCTCTTCACACACCTCCCAATCACACACGCTTCAGAAACACATCCTCAGCATCTCCGCTCACCTCCCAATAACACAACCTGCAGAAACCCATCCTGAGCGTCTCCACTCACCACCCAATAACACAACCTGCAGAATCCCATCCTCAGTATCTTCACTAACCTTCCAATAACACAACATGCAGAAACTCATCGTCAGCCTCTTCACTCACCTCCCAAGAACACAACCTGCAGAAACCCATCCTCAGCATCTACACTCACCTCCCAATAACACAACCTGCAGAAACCCATCCTCAGCATCTCCACTCACCTCCCAATAACACAACCTGCAGAAACCCATCCTCAGCATCTCCACTCACCTCCCAATAACACAACCTGCAGAAACCCATCCTCAGCATCTCCACTAACATTTCAATAACACAATCCGCTGAAACCCATCCCCAGCATCGCCAATCACATTTCAATAACACAACCTGCAGAAACCCATCCTCAGCATCTTCACTCACCCCCCAATAACACAACCTGCAGAAACCCATCCTCAGCATCTCCACTAACCTTCCAATAACACAACCAGCAGAAACCCTTCCTCAGCATCTTCACTCACTTCCGAATAACACAACCTGCAGAAACCCATCCTCCGCATCTTCACTAACCTTCCAATAACATAAACTGCAGAAACCCATCCTCAGCATCTCCACTCACCTTCCAATAACACATCCTGCAGAAACCCATCCTCACCATCTTCACTCACCTGCCAATAACACAACCTGCAAAAACCCATCCTCATCATCTCCACTCACCTTCCAATAACACAACCTTCTGAAACCAATCCTCAGCATCTTTACTAACCTTCCAATAACACAACCTTCAGGAACCCATCCTCAGCATCTTCACTCACCTGCCAATAACACAACCTGCAGAAACCCATCCTCAGCAACTTCACTCACCTTCAAATAACACACCCTGCAGAAACCCATTCTCAGCATCTTCACTCACCCCCCAATAACACAACCTGCAGAAACCCATGCTCAGCATCTTCACTAACCTTCCAATAACCCAACCTGCATAAACCCATCCTCAGCATCTTCACTCACCTCCCAATAACACAAACTGCAGAAACCCATCCTCAGCATCTCCACTAGCCTTCCAATAACACAACCTGCAGAAACCCATCCTCAGCATCTTCACTAAACATCCAATTACACAAACTGCAGGAACCCCACCTCAGCATCTCCACTCACCTCCCAATAACACAACCTGCAGAATCCCATCCTCAACATCTTCGCTCAACCTCCAAAAACACAACCTGCTGAAACCCATCCTCAGCATCTTCACTCACCTCTCAATAACACAACCTGCAGAAACCCATCCTCAGCATCTCCACTCACCTTCAAATAACACAACCTGCAGAAACCCATCCTCAGCATCTTCCGTCACCTCCCAATAACACAACCTGCAGAAACCCATCCTCAGCATCTTCACTCACCTCCCAATAACAAACCTGCAGAAACACATCCTCATCATCTCCACTCACCTCCCAATAACACAACCAACAGAAAACCATCCTCATCATCTCCACTCACCTCCCAATAACACAACCTACAGAAACCCATCCTCAGCATCTCCACTAACCTTCCAATAACATAATCTGCAGAAACCGTTCCTCAGCATCTTCACTCACCTCCGAATAGCACAACCTGCAGAAACCCATCCTCAGCATCGTCACTCAACTCAGAATAACACAATCTGCAGAAACCCATCCTCAGCATCTTCACAAAACTTCCAGTAACGTAACCTGCAGAAACCCATCCTCAGCATCTTCACTCACCTCCCAATAACACAACCTGCAGAAACCCATCCTCAGCATCTTCACTAAACTCCCAATAACGTAACCTGCAGAAACCCATCCTCAGCATCTTCACTCACCTCCCAATAACACAACCTGCAGAAACCCATCCTCAGCATCGTCACTCACCTCAGAATAACACAACCTGCAGAAACCCATCCTCAGCATCTTCACTAAACTTCCAATAACACAACCTGCAGAAACCTATCCTCAACTTCTTCACTCACATTACCAATAACACAACCTGCAGAAACCCATCCTCAGCATCTACAATCACCTTCCAATAACACAATCTGCAGAAACCCGTCATCAGCATCTCCACTCACCTTCCAATAACACAACCTGCAGAAACCCACCCTCAGCATCTCCACTCACCTTCCAACAACACAACCTGCAGAAAACCATCCCCAGCATCTCCAATAACATTTCATTAACACAGCCTGCAGAAACCCATCCTCAGCATCTTCCGTCACCTCCCAATAACACAACCCGCTGAAACCCATCCCCAGCATCTCCAATAACATTTCAATAACATAACCTGCAGAAACCCATCCTCAGCATCTTCACTCACCCCCCAATAACACAACCTGCAGAAACCCATCCTCAGCATCTCCACTAACCTTCCAATAACACAACCTGCAGAAACCCATCCTCAGCATATTCACTCACCTCCGAATAACACAACCTGCAGAAACCCATCCTCCGCATCTTCAATAACCTTCCAATAACATAAACTGCAGAAACCCATCCTCAGCATCTCCACTCACCTTCCAATAACACATCCTGCAGAAACCCATCCTCAGCATCTTAACTCACCTCCCAATAACACAACCTGCAGAAACCCATCCTCAGCATCTCCACTCACTTTCCAATAACACAACCTTCTGAAACCAATCCTCAGCATCTTTACTAACCTTCCAATAACACAACCTGCAGAAACCTATCCTCAGCATCTTCACTCACCTCCCAATAACACAACCTGCAGAAACCCATCCTCAGCAACTTCACTCACCTTCAAATAACACACCCTGCAGAAACCCATTCTCAGCATCTTCACTGACCCCCCAATAACACAACCTGCAGAAACCCATGCTCAGCATCTTCACTAACCTTCCATTAACCCAACCTGCAGAAACCCATCCTCAGCATCTTCACTCACCTCCCAATAACACAAACTGCAGAAACCCATCCTCAGCATCTCCACTCACCTCCCAATAACACAACCTGCAGAATCCCATCCTCAACATCTTCGCTCAACCTCCAAAAACACAACCTGCTGAAACCCATCCTCAGCATCTTCACTCACCTCTCAATAACACAACCTGCAGAAACCCATCCTCAGCATCTCCACTCACCTTCAAATAACACAACATGCAGAAACCCATCCTCAGCATCTCCACTCACCTTCCAATAATACAACCTGCAGAAACCCATCCTCAGCATCTCCACTCACCTTCCAATAACACAACCTTCTGAAACCCATTCTCAGCATCTTCAGTAACCTTCCAATAACAGACCTGCAGAAACCCATCCTCAGCATCTTCACTCAACTCCCAACAACAGACCTGCAGAAACCCATCCTCAGCATCTTCACGCACATGCCAATAACAGAACCTGCAGAAACCCATCCTCAGCATCTCCACTATATTACCAATAAGACAACCTGCTGAAACCCATTCTCAGTAATTTCACTCACCTCCCAATAACACAACCTACAGAAACCTATCAACAGCATCTTCACTCACCTCCCAATAACACAACCTGCAGAATCACATCCTCAACATCTTCGCTCAACCTCCAAAAACACAACCTGCTGAAACCCATTCTCAGCATCTTCACTCACCTCTCAATAACACAATCTGCAGAATCCCATCCTCAGCACCTCCACTAACCTTCCAATAACACAACCTGTTGAAACCCATCCTCAGCATCGTCACTCACCCCCGAATAAGACAACCTGCAGAAAACCATCCTCAGCATCTCCACTCACCTCCCAATCACACAACCTGCAGAAACCCATCCTCAGCATCTTCACTCAACTCCAAATAACACAACCTGCAGAAACCCATCCTCAGCATCTCCCCTAACCTTCCAATAACATAATCTGTAGCAACCCATCCTCAGCATCTTCACTCACCTCCGAATAACACAACCTGCAGAAACCCATCCTCAGCATCGTCACTCACCCCCCAATAACACAACCTGCAGAAAGCCATCCTCAGCATCTCCACTCACTTCCCAATAACACAACCTGCATAAACCCATCCTCAGCATCGTCACTCACCTCCCAATAACACAACCTGCAGAAAACCATCCTCAGCATCACTCACCTCCCAATAACACAACCTGCAGAAACCCATCCTCAGCATCTCCACTCACCTTCCAATAACACAATCTGCAGAAACCCGTCGTCAGCATCTCCACTCACCTTCCAATAACACAATCTGCAGAAACCCACCCTCAGCATCTCCACTCACCTTCCAATAACACAACCTTCTGAAACCCATTCTCAGCATCTTCAGTAACCTTCCAACAACACAACCTGCAGAAAACCATCCCCAGCATCTCCACTAACATTTCATTAACACAGCCTGCAGAAACCCATCCTCAGCATCTTCCGTCACCTCCCAATAACACAAACCGCTGAAACACATCCCCAGCATCTCCAATAACATTTCAATAACACAACCTGCAGAAACCCATCCTCAGCATCTCCACTCACTTCCCAATAACACAACCTGCATAAACCCATCCTCAGCATCGTCACTCACCTCCCAATAACACAACCTGCAGAAAACCATCCTCAGCATCACTCACCTCCCAATAACACAACCTGCAGAAACCCATCCTCAGCATCTCCACTCACCTTCCAATAACACAATCTGCAGAAACCCGTCGTCAGCATCTCCACTCACCTTCCAATAACACAATCTGCAGAAACCCACCCTCAGCATCTCCACTCACCTTCCAATAACACAACCTTCTGAAACCCATTCTCAGCATCTTCAGTAACCTTCCAACAACACAACCTGCAGAAAACCATCCCCAGCATCTCCACTAACATTTCATTAACACAGCCTGCAGAAACCCATCCTCAGCATCTTCCGTCACCTCCCAATAACACAACCCGCTGAAACCCATCCCCAGCATCTCCAATAACATTTCAATAACACAACCTGCAGAAACCCATCCTCAGCATCTTCACTCACCCCCCAATAACACAACCTGCAGAAACCCATCCTCAGCATCTTCACTCACCTCCGAATAACACAACCTGCAGAAACCCATCCTCCGCATCTTCACTAACCTTCCAATAACATAAACTGCAGAAACCCATCCTCAGCATCTCCACTCACCTTCCAAAAACACATCCTGCAGAAACCCATCCTCAGCATCTTCACTCACCTCCGAATAACACAACCTGCAGAAACCCATCCTCCGCATCTTCACTAACCTTCCAATAACATAAACTGCAGAAACCCATCCTCAGCATCTCCACTCACCTTCCAATAACACATCCTGCAGAAACCCATCCTCAGCATTTTCACTCTCCTCCCAATAACACAACCTGCAGAAACCCATCCTCAGCAACTTCACTCACCTTCAAATAACACACCCTGCAGAAACCCATTCTCAGCATCTTCACTCACCCCCCAATAACACAACCTGCAGAAACCCATGCTCAGCATCTTCACTAACCTTCCAATAACCCAACCTGCAGAAGGGTATCCTCAGCATCTTCACTCACCTCCCAATAACACAACCTGCAGAAACCCATGCTCAGCATCTTCACTAACCTTCCAATAACACAACCTGCAGAAACCCAGCGTCAGCATCTTCACTAAACATCCAATTACACAAATTGCAGAAACCCCTCCTCAGCATCTTCACTCACCTCTCAATAACACAACATGCAGAAACCCATCCTCAGCATCTCCACTCACCTTCAAATAACACAACCTGCAGAAACCCATCCTCAGCATCTCCACTCACCTTCCAATAATACAACCTGCAGAAACCCATCCTCAGCATCTCCACTCACCTTCCAATAACACAACCTTCTGAAACCCATTTTCAGCATCTTCAGTAATCTTCCAACAACACAACCTGCAGAAAACCATCCCCAGCATCTCCAATAACATTTCATTAACACAACCTGCAGAAATCCATCCTCAGCATCTTCCGTCACCTCCCAATAACACAACCTGCAGAAACCCATCCTCAGCATCTTCACTCACCTCCCAATAACAAACCTACAGAAACCCATCCTCAGCATCTCCACTCACCTTCCAATAACACAACCGGGAGAAACCCATCCTCAGCATCTTCACGCAGATTCCAATAACACAACCTGCAGAAACCCATCCTCAGCATCTCCACTATCCTACCAATAACACAACCTGCTGAAACCCATACTCAGTAATTTCACTCACCTCCCAATAACACAACCTACAGAAACCCATCAACAGCATCTTCACTCACCTCCCAATAACACAACCTGCAGAATCCCATCCTCAACATCTTCGCTCAACCTCCAAAAACACAACCTGCTGAAACCCATTCTCGGCATCTTCACTCACCTCTCAATAACACAATCTGCAGAATCCCATCCTCAGCATCTCCAAAAACATTCCAATAACACACCCTGTTGAAACCCATCCTCAGCATCGTCACTCACCCCCCAATAACACAACCTGCAGAAAACCATCCTCAGCACCTCCTCTCACCTCCCAATAACACAACCTGCAGAAACCCATCCCCAGCATCTCCACTAACATTTCATTAACACAGCCTGCAGAAACCCATCCTCAGCATCTTCCGTCACCTCCCAATAACACAACCCGCTGAAACCCATCCCCAGCATCTCCAATAACATTTCAATAACACAACCTGCAGAAACCCATCCTCAGCATCTTCACTCACCCCCCAATAACACAACCTGCAGATACCCATCCTCAGCATCTCCACTAACCTTCCAATAACATAATCTGCAGAAACCCATCCTCAGCATCTTCACTCACCTCCGAATAACACAACCTGCAGAAACCCATCCTCAGCATCGTCACTCACCCCCCAATAACACAACCTGCAGAAAGCCATCCTCAGCATCTCCACTCACCTCCCAATAACACAACCTGCATAAACCCATCCTCAGCATCGTCACTCACCTCCCAATAACACAACCTGCAGAAAACCATCCTCAGCATCACTCACCTTCCAATAACACAACCTGCAGAATCCCATCCTCAGCTTCTTCACTCACATTACCAATAACACAACCTGCAGAAACCCATCCTCAGCATCTCCACTCACCTTCCAATAACACATTCTGCAGAAACCCGTCCTCAGCATCTCCACTCACCTTCCAATAACACAACCTGCAGAAACCCACCCTCAGCATCTCCACTCACCTTCCAATAACACAACCTTCTGAAACCCATTCTCAGCATCTTCAGTAACCTTCCAACAACACAACCTGCAGAAAACAATCCCCAGCATCTCCACTAACATTTCATTAACACAGCCTGCAGAAACCCATCCTCAGCATCTTCCGTCACCTCCCAATAACACAACCCGCTGAAACCCATCCCCAGCATCTCCAATAACATTTCAATAACACAACCTGCAGAAACCCATCCTCAGCATCTTCACTCACCCCCCAATAACACAACCTGCAGAAACCCATCCTCAGCATCTTCACTAACCTTCCAATAACACAACCTGCAGAAACTAATCATCTGCATCTTCACTCACCTCCGAATAACACAACCTGCAGAAACCCATCCTCCGCATCTTCACTAACCTTCCAATAACATAAACTGCAGAAACCCATCCTCAGCATCTCCACTCACCTTCCAATAACACATCCTGCAGAAACCCATCCTCAGCATTTCCACTCACCTTCCAATAACACATCCTGCAGAAACCCATCCTCAGCATATTCACTCACCTCCCAATAACACAACCTGCAGAAACCCATCCTTAGCATCTCCACTCACCTTCCAATAACACAACCTTCTGAAACCAATCCTCAGCATCTTTACTAACCTTCCAATAACAGAACCTGCAGAAACCCATCCTAAGCTTCTTCACTCACCTCCCAATAACACAACCTGCAGAAACCCATCCTCAGCAACTTCACTCACCTTCAAATAACACACCCTGCAGAAACCCATTCCCAGCATCTTCACTCACCCCGCAATAACACAACCTGCAGAAACCCATGTTCAGCATCTTCACTAACCTTCCAATAACCCAACCTGCAGAAACCCATCCTCAGCATCTCCACTAGCCTTCCAGTAACACAACCTGCAGAAACCCATCCTCAGCATCTTCACTAAACATCCAATTACACAAACTGCAGAAACCCCTCCTCAGCATCTCCACTCACCTCCCAATAACACAACCTGCAGAAACCCATCCTCAGCATCTTCACTCACCTCCGAATAACACAACCTGCAGAAACCCATCCTCCGCATCTTCACTAACCTTCCAATAACATAAACTGCAGAAACCCATCCTCAGCATCTCCACTCACCTTCCAAAAACACATCCTGCAGAAACCCATCCTCAGCATCTTCACTCACCTCCGAATAACACAACCTGCAGAAACCCATCCTCCGCATCTTCACTAACCTTCCAATAACATAAACTGCAGAAACCCATCCTCAGCATCTCCACTCACCTTCCAATAACACATCCTGCAGAAACCCATCCTCAGCATTTTCACTCACCCCCCAATAACACAACCTGCAGAAACCCATGCTCAGCATCTTCACTAACCTTCCAATAACCCAACCTGCAGAAACCCAGCGTCAGCATCTTCACTAAACATCCAATTACACAAACTGCAGAAACCCCTCCTCAGCATCTTCACGTACCTCTCAATAACACAACCTGCAGAAACCCATCCTCAGCATCTCCACTCGCCTTCAAATAACACAACCTGCAGAAACCCATGCTCAGCATCTTCACTAACCTTCCAATAACACAACCTGCAGAAACCCATCCTCAGCATCTTTACTCACCTCCCAATAACACAAACTGCAGAAACCCATGCTCAGCATCTTCACTCACCTCCCAATAACACAACCTGCAGAAACCCATCCTCAGCATCTTCACTCACCTCCGAATAACACAACCTGCAGAAACCCATCCTCCGCATCTTCACTAACCTTCCAATAACATAAACTGCAAAAACCCATCCTCAGCATCTCCACTCACCTTCCAAAAACACATCCTGCAGAAACCCATCCTCAGCATCTTCACTCACCTCCGAATAACACAACCTGCAGAAACCCATCCTCCGCATCTTCACTAACCTTCCAATAACATAAACTGCAGAAACCCATCCTCAGCATCTCCACTCACCTTCCAATAACACATCCTGCAGAAACCCATCCTCAGCATTTTCACTCACCCCCCAATAACACAACCTGCAGAAACCCATGCTCAGCATCTTCACTAACCTTCCAATAACCCAACCTGCAGAAACCCATCCTCAGCATCTTCACTCACCTCCCAATAACACAAACTGCAGAAACCCATGCTCAGCATCTTCACGAACCTCCCAATAACACAACCTGCAGAAACCCAGCGTCAGCATCTTCACTAAACATCCAATTACTCAAACTGCAGAAACCCCTCCTCAGCATCTTCACTCACCTCTCAATAACACAACCTGCAGAAACCCATCCTCAGCATCTCCACTCACCTTCAAATAACACAACCTGCAGAAACACATGCTCAGCATCTTCAATAACCTTCCAATAACACAACCTGCAGAAACCCAGCGTCAGCATCTTCACTAAACATCCAATTACACAAACTGCAGAAAACCCTCCTCAGCATCTTCACTCACCTCTCAATAACACAACCTGCAGAAACCCATCCTCAGCAGCTTCACTCACCTCCCAATAACACAAACTGCAGAAACCCATCCTCAGCATCTCCACTAGCCTTCCAATAACACAACCTGCAGAAACCCAGCGTCAGCATCTTCACTAAACATCCAATTACACAAACTGCAGAAACCCCTCCTCAGCATCTCCACTCACCTCCCAATAACACAACCTGCAGAATCCCATCCTCAACATCTTCGCTCAACCTCCAAAAACACAACCTGCTGAAACCCATCCTCAGCATCTTCACTCACCTCTCAATAACACAACCTGCAGAAGCCCATCCTCAGCATCTCCACTCACCTTCAAATAACACAACCTGCAGAAACCCATCCTCAGCATCTCCACTCACCTTCCAATAATACAACCTGCAGAAACACATCCTCAGCATCTCCACTCACCTTCCAATAACACAACCTTCTGAAACCCATTCTCAGCATCTTCAGTAAACTTCCAACAACACAACCTGCTGAAAACCATCCCCAGCATCTCCACTAACATTTCATTAACACAACCTGCAGAAACCCATCCTCAGCATCTTCCGTCACCTCCCAATAACACAACCTGCAGAAACCCATCCTCAGCATCTTCACTCACCTCCCAATAACAAACCTGCAGAAACCCATCCTCAGCATCTCCACTCACCTTCCAATAACACAACCTGGAGAAACCCATCCTCAGCATCTTCACGCACATTCCAATAACACAACCTGCAGAAACCCATCCTCAGCATCTCCACTATATTACCAATAACACAACCTGCTGAAACCCATACTCAGTAATTTCACTCACCTCCCAATAACACAACCTACAGAAACCCATCAACAGCATCTTCACTCACCTCCCAATAACACAACCTGCAGAATCCCATCCTCAACATCTTCGCTCAACCTCCAAAAACACAACCTGCTGAAACCCATTCTCAGCATCTTCACTCACCTCTCAAAAACACAATCTGCAGAATCCCATCCTCAGCACCTCCAAAAACATTCCAATAACACACCCTGTTGAAACCCATCCTCAGCATCGTCACTCACCTCCCAATAACACAACCTGCAGAAAACCATCCTCAGCATCACTCACCTTCCAATAACACAACCTGCAGAAACCCATCCTCAGCTTCTTCACTCACATTACCAATAACACAACCTGCAGAAACCCATCCTCAGCATCTCCACTCACCTTCCAATAACACAATCTGCAGAAACCCGTCTTCAGCATCTCCACTCACCTTCCAATAACACAACCTGCAGAAACCCACCCTCAGCATCTCCACTCACCTTCCAATAACACAACCTTCTGAAACCCATTTTCAGCATCTTCAGTAACCTTCCAACAACACAACCTGCAGAAAACAATCCCCAGCATCTCCACTAACATTTCATTAACACAGCCTGCAGAAACCCATCCTCAGCATCTTCCGTCACCTCCCAATAACAGAACCCGCTGAAACCCATCCCCAGCATCTCCAATAACATTTCAATAACACAACCTGCAGAAACCCATCCTCAGCATCTTCACTCACCCCCCAATAACACAACCTGCAGAAACCCATCCTCAGCATCTCCACTAACCTTCCAATAACACAACCTGCAGAAACCCATCCTCAGCATCTTCACTCACCTCCGAATAACACAACCTGCAGAAACCCATCCTCCGCATCTTCACTAACCTTCCAATAACATAAACTGCAGAAACCCATCCTCAGCATCTCCACTCACCTTCCAATAACACATCCTGCAGAAACCCATCCTCAGCATCTTCACTCACCTCCCAATAACACAACTTGCAGAAACCCATCCTCAGCATCTCCACTCGCTTTCCAATAACACAACCTTCTGAAACCAATCCTCAGCATCTTTACTAACCTTCCAATAACACAACCTGCAGAAACCCATCCTCAGCATCTTCACTCACCTCCCAATAACACAACCTGCAGAAACCCATCCTCAGCAACTTCACTCACCTTCAAATAACACCCCCTGCAGAAACCCATTCTCAGCATCTTCACTCACCCCCCAATAACACAACCTGCAGAAACCCATGCTCAGCATCTTCACTAACCTTCCAATAACCCAACCTGCTGAAACCAATCCTCAGCATCTTCACTCACCTCCCAATAACACAAACTGCAGAAACCCATCCTCAGCATCTCCACTAGCCTTCCAATAACACAACCTGCAGAATCCCAGCGTCAGTATCTTCACTAAACATCCAATTACACATACTGCCGAAACCCCTCCTCAGCATCTCCACTCACCTCCCAATAACACAACCTGCAGAATCCCATCCTCAACATCTTCGCTCAACCTCCAAAAACACAACCTGCTGAAACCCATCCTCAGCATCTTCACTCACCTCTCAATAACACAACCTGCAGAAACCCATCCTCAGCATCTCCACTCACCTTCCAATAAAACAACCTGCAGAAACCCATCCTCAGCATCTCCACTCACCTTCCAATAACACAACCTTCTGAAACCCATTCTCAGCATCTTCAGTAACCTTCCAATAACACAACCTGCAGAAACCCATCCTCAGCACCTTCACTCACCTCCCAATAACAGACCTGCAGAAACCCATCCTCAGCATCTCCACTCACTTTCCAATAACACAACCTGGAGAAACCCATCCTCAGCATCTTCACGCACATTCCAATAACACAACCTGCAGAAACCCATCCTCAGCATCTCCACTATCGTACCAATAACACAACCTGCTGAAACCCATACTCAGTAATTTCACTCACCTGCCAATAACACACCCTGTTGAAACCCATCCTCAGCATTGTCACGCACCCCCCAATAACACAACCTGCAGAAAACCATCCTCAGCATCTCCACTCACCTCCCAATAACTCAACCTGCAGAAAACCATCCTCAGCATCTTCACTCAACTCCAAATAACACAACCTGCAGAAACCCATCCTCAGCATCGTCACTCACCCCCCAATAACACAACCTTACAGAAAGCCATCCTCAGCATCTCCACTCACTTCCCAATAACACAACCTGCATAAACCCATCCTCAGCATCTTCACTCACCTCCCAATAACACAACCTGCAGAAACCCAACATCAGCTTCTCCACTCACCTTCCAATAACACAACCTTCTGAAACCCATTCTCAGCATCTTCAGTAACCTTCCAACAACACAACCTGCAGAAAACCATCCCCAGCATCTCCACTAACATTTCATTAACACAGCCTGCAGAAACCCATCCTCAGCATCTTCACTCACCTCCCAATAACACAACCTGCAGAAACCCATCCTCAGCAACTTCACTCACCTTCAAATAACACCCCCTGCAGAAACCCATTCTCAGCATCTTCACTCACCCCCCAATAACACAACCTGCAGAAACCCATGCTCAGCATCTTCACTAACCTTCCAATAACCCAACCTGCTGAAACCAATCCTCAGCATCTTCACTCACCTCCCAATAACACAAACTGCAGAAACCCATCCTCAGCATCTCCACTAGCCTTCCAATAAGACAACCTGCAGAATCCCAGCGTCAGTATCTTCACTAAACATCCAATTACACATACTGCCGAAACCCCTCCTCAGCATCTCCACTCACCTCCCAATAACACAACCTGCAGAATCCCATCCTCAACATCTTCGCTCAACCTCCAAAAACACAACCTGCTGAAACCCATCCTCAGCATCTTCACTCACCTCTCAATAACACAACCTGCAGAAACCCATCCTCAGCAACTCCACTCACCTTCAAATAACACAACCTGCAGAAACCCATCCTCAGCATCTCCACTCACCTTCCAATAAAACAACCTGCAGAAACCCATCCTCAGCATCTCCACTCACCTTCCAATAACACAACCTTCTGAAACCCATTCTCAGCATCTTCAGTAACCTTCCAATAACACAACCTGCAGAAACCCATCCTCAGCACCTTCACTCACCTCCCAATAACAGACCTGCAGAAACCCATCCTCAGCATCTCCACTCACCTTCCAATAACACAACCTGGAGAAACCCATCCTCAGCATCTTCACGCACATTCCAATAACACAACCTGCAGAAACCCATCCTCAGCATCTCCACTATCGTACCAATAACACAACCTGCTGAAACCCATACTCAGTAATTTCACTCACCTGCCAATAACACACCCTGTTGAAACCCATCCTCAGCATTGTCACTCACCCCCCAATAACACAACCTGCAGAAAACCATCCTCAGCATCTCCACTCACCTCCCAATAACTCAACCTGCAGAAAACCATCCTCAGCATCTTCACTCAACTCCAAATAACACAACCTGCAGAAACCCATCCTCAGCATCGTCACTCACCCCCCAATAACACAACCTTACAGAAAGCCATCCTCAGCATCTCCACTCACTTCCCAATAACACAACCTGCAGAAACCCAACATCAGCTTCTCCACTCACCTTCCAATAACACAACCTTCTGAAACCCATTCTCAGCATCTTCAGTAACCTTCCAACAACACAACCTGCAGAAAACCATCCCCAGCATCTCCACTAACATTTCATTAACACAGCCTGCAGAAACCCATCCTCAGCATCTTCCGTCACCTCCCAATAACACAACCCGCTGAAACCTATCCCCAGCATCTCCAATAACATTTCAATAAAACAACCTGCAGAAACCCATCCTCAGCATCTTCACTCAGCCCCCAATAACACAACCTGCAGAAACCCATCCTCAGCATCTTCACTCACCTCCCAATAACACAACCTGCAGAAACCCATCCTCCGCATCTCCACTAACCTTCCAATAACACAACCTGCAGAAACCCATCCTCAGCATCTTCACTCACCTCCGAATAACACAACCTGCAGAAACCCATCCTCCGCATCTTCACTAAACTTACATTAACATAAACTGCAGAAACCCATCCTCAGCATCTCCACTCACCTTCCAATAACACATCCTGCAGAAACCCACCCTCAGCATCTCCACTCACCTTCCAATAACACAACCTTCTGAAACCCATTCTCAGCATCTTCAGTAACCTTCCAACAACACAACCTGCAGAAAACAATCCCCAGCATCTCCACTAACATTTCATTAACACAGCCTGCAGAAACCCATCCTCAGCATCTTCCGTCACCTCCCAATAACAGAACCCGCTGAAACCCATCCCTAGCATCTCCAATAAC